>NC_049214.1:21544558-21644558 GCF_013347855.1 Anguilla anguilla | reverse complement strand
ACTCATTAGAAGCGCCAGTTGTCAATCTCTCTGGATTCCTCATTTGAACCCCTTTCTCTCGCTCGGGGAGTTCAAAGGGCGGAGGTCCAACACCCGGTCTTTCAAACGTTCACTTAACATATGGGATCTCTCTCCCTCCTCAGGCTTTTTAAAACAGCTCGCACGTTTCCCAAAAGCTTCAGGAGGCAACGCTATTTCAACAGCCACCAGACGTAAAAATGTACAAGGAAATATTCAAACAAAAGGTGAATAGCTTCAAAAACTCAGGCACAACATGAAGACGAGGATCCTATCATGACATCGCATACTCATACACGCAAAAAAAATTCCTACAAAGGCTACGTGAAATAAATAGTGAAACACATACGAGCGTATGCATGTATTTACACACATTTGTACATGTGTGTACGCACACATCTACAGAGACTCTCACAGCGTGCCACATCACGTGACACCTTCCCACCAATGGCAGAGCAGCGGAGGAAAACTGAGCGACTCGGCGAACACGGCACCCTTGACTAACCTAGCCGCAATAAACAAACGGCAACAACAAACCCAAAGAGGATACTAAAAAAAAAAAGACAACAACAACAGGAAACGACCGAATCCAGCACGGTGCGGCGGTCGCTACGCGCGCAACGCGCCGGGAGAAGCCCCCCGTCCTCTCGCTCTGAGCCGCAGCGTGCCAATCAGACGCGCAGACGCGTTCCACAAAGGCCTCCAGCAGCTGAGTGTGGTCACGGGGCTGAGAAGTGGCCGGGTCCAAAGAAACATCGACCCTCGAACGCCAGGGCTCAGCTGGTCTAGTGGAGAAAGCCCAGCGCGAAACATCACTCCGGACCCGACCGACGCCTGTAGCCGTCCTGCACTTCACGAATGACTCGTTTAAAAGCAAGATTGTAGGGAACTCGCTACTTAATTACAGAGCTATGTCTAAAGGCAAACACTGCAGCACAAATCTTTGCGAATATTTCACGGAGACAGCTTGAAGAAGCGTAATATATTGCAGGGACAGAGGAATGTATAATTTCACTCTGCGCGTAGAGATATTATGTTCACAAAAAAAAAAAAAAAAAAAAAAAACAAGTTATACATGAACACACAGCATGACATGCACCTGCACACACTGGAAAAGATAAGCAACACGGGGACGTGTGTGAGCATTTCAGAGAAAATTCATACAAGGATTTCAGAAAATAATATGGACTAAACGGTGTGGTTTAGATGCTTATGGAATGTGAATACTCCCAGAACCTTTAAAATTAGATCAAATATTTTTTTTTTTAAATCCATCAATCAAAATAATCGTATAAATCAACCATAAATCCTCTTTTAAGTTTGATTTATAAAGACACCTAATGAATACAAAACACCTTGAATATAAGTGCTTTGTATGTGAAATCAAGTCCTCCTCCACATGCTCTGTAGTACGCATACACACACACACACACACACATACACGCACACACACACACCCCAAAGAGCTGCATAAAAATGCATATCCCATTGTGTTTACAATCAGCTTTATTTCACTGTATGCAATGTAATCACAGGATCACACAAACGCTTTCTTAAACAAAACAAAACCAGGGAAAACGGCTAGAATAAGCCCCACTTTGTTTTAATGAACCGATTTGAATTTTATACCAACCTTAATTCAATTTCACATATTACAGACCAAAAACATCCAGTGCTGAAAGTGTTAATTTGCAGAGGCAGCATAATTAAGGAGAGCATTAATGATTAGGAAAAGAAAATGATTCAGCCCCACTATATAAGAGAGACGCATCACTCCCACTTTCAAAACAATTTCTGCTGTAACTGTTCAATAATTTGAGCAAATGTTAGGATTTCAAATCTTGCATTATTTGCTCAAATGTGTCCGAGGGTACGTCCAATTGTAATCTTCAAATGGCATTCATCAAGCAGGGCTTCAGATTCTGACAAACATTAAACACAGTAAGGAGGCAATTATGTATGCATGATTTAATCTGCAACTAATTAATATGCAAATGTATTCATATGTTAGTTACTAAATTAAAAATGCAAAGCAGCCCTTATGGTGATTCTGTGATTTCTGCACAAACAGAACATTTGAAAATAAAAAGGAAAAAAATAAACTTTCCGAAGTTTTAACTCCACTTTAGCAGACCTGTTGAACATGAGAACATATACATGAATCTGCGTCTATAATGTGTACATCTATAAGGGCCTGTACTGGTTTTAATTAAGCTGCTCCAAAAAAAAAAAAGGGAAAAAAAAATTTGGCTCAAGCACAATGAAGCTGAAGACAGCAGCAGAAGCCAACGCTGAGAATCGCAAATCCGCCCGGCGCACAGAGCCGCCATTCCCCACCAATAACCTGGCGCTCCGCTGCATCTGATTCATTTCAGGTGGATCAAATCAAGGCTTTGTTAAGCCCCTCTACCTCATTAGTATAAGGCACGCTTACCTGCCTCGTTCTCCACAATCAACACCAGTACGAAATGGCAATTAGCACTTTCAATCTGTGATGTTTTAAGTCAACAGTGGGACCGCGGTATGGGGACTGACGGCAGCCATGCCCCTGCCCACCGCCGAACAAAGCTAGCTGGGCGGCGCTGGCATGGGCGCGGGCGCGGGCACGGACGCGGGCACGGCGCTGTACCCGCGCCGGTCCTGACCACGCCGAGGCCCTCTCTTTAACGAGGCCGGAGCGGGGTTAGCGGGGTTAGCGGGTTAGGGGAGGGGGAGCGCGTCATAGTGACCGAGCTACAAAAGCTCGCCGTTCTTCTCGGCTATGGGGCGTGCATGGAGCTCGAGACCTCCCCCCACCCCCTAACCCCTCTGTGCCCCCCCCATTACCCACACACAGCACCCCCTCCCAAAAAACACACACACACACAGAGCCCCCCCTCCCAAAAAATACACACACACAGAGCCCCCCCCGAAGCCCCAGCCCCCAGCCCTGGCATTGTGCAGAGCAGAGGGTGCTGCTGCCTGCTTTTACACTCCCAGTAAATCAGCCTCATTCAGACCTGCTGTCTACGTGGGGGGAATAAACGCAGCAGCACATGAAACACACACTCGGGCACGGCTGGGGCACGGCTGGGGCACTGCCAACCACGCAGCCCTTCACTCAGAGTCCTCTTTATACAGCACACACACTGACAGCCAGCGAGGAAACAGCACACAGCTTTCAGCTTTAAAGTTCCACAGCAGAGCTACAGCGGCATCAAATATAGCCTAGCTATAGTTATACAGCCTTAATGCAAGAACTACTACTACTACTATTATTATTATTATTATTATTATTATTATTATTATTATTATCATCAATCTGATTATTATTATTATTATTATTATTATTTAAACCATTTTTATTGGTATTATTATTATTATTATTATTATTATTATTATAACATAATAAATACAATATAATAAATAATAATAATAACAACAATAATAATAATAATAATAATAATAATAATAATAATAATAATAATAATAAAGAAAACTGTAATTCCTTAGAATTGGTGAATGCCCCGTAGAAAAAGCCTTCTCTAGACTTATCATTTGCAGGTATATCGTTTCACCTTGGAAAGATCCAAATGGCACACCAGATTTTTATAAACATCATGCGTTTAAATTTTTTAAATTTTTTTTCCCACAACTTTCTTTCTGATTTTTAGCAAATTTATAAAACGGCACTAATGACAACACAGGTGTACATGACTCATACACTGATGTTTTAAACATGGATCAAAAGGGATTTATAAAATGTAGTTCTTAAAAATTTGTACTGAAAAATTATTAGCGAATACATATCAAATAAATACAGTGCAAACAGGCAAACACACACACATATATATATATATATATATATATATATATATATGAGACAAACAACAATAACAATAACATGGATAACAACATTGCCTCAGTCTACAGAAACAGATGCTACATGGAGCTCTTTGGCCACTCTGTGCACTGGACACACAGACACCTGGGGCTATATTCTCCCAGCTATTCCCGCTAGTCAGTTCCATCTCTCAGGCACATTTTTAAAAATAGGATGTGGGGGAAAAAACAGCTTTAAAAAAAAAAAAACAGAGAACATGAAACGCTTCCTCCAGTTATTTGGATGTGTGCGCAAATGCAGTTCAGTCGAGACAGACAAGGGAATACTCTGATGTTTGGGACAACTGATGAAAGATCTGGGGAAACGGCCGAATACAGCAAGCCAGTGCCGCGGTACAGAATGGCACTGAGTGGCTTTCAGTGTGGGTGAGCCAGGCTCACTGGCGCTAGCCATAGCAGGACTGATAATGAAGGGTGACAGAGGTCCACATGAAATGAAACCGCAACCTGCTTCACCGTTAACTCGGAGTGAACAAATGCAGCCAGTATGAGTTTCCTCCTACCTTTTCTTGCCATTTTTAATGATTAATTTGCTCCCGCAATTGCCAAATTCATAACGCTATGTTAAAATAATGATTTGTTCATTGTAATTAAGCGCTTTGACACTGACACTGAGCCAGGGTGTCAGTTTCCAATGCATGTAAGAACACTGCGGCCCTGCCCCAAGGAACACTGTTTTTCTTCTTTCTCATTTCCCATACGCTATCACAGCCATAGCAAGTCTCACTAATTTGTATTAAAAGAACCTTATGAATCACACTGCTCAATGCTTATAAGTTAATATGCATAATAAACAGTGTAGAGGGCTGAGTAATGACATGGCTCCAGTGAAATATCTGAGGAGGGTGAGTGAGTGCAGACGCGCGGTCGGCGTGGACAGGCTCTGCAGTCCGATCCCCGGCTCACATGTCGCGGAGCTGCACGACCTGGCCACAGACGTCATGTATTTACCGCGATACGGAGGGGGCTTCGGACCGCGCGGATCGCGGTTAAACCGCCACGGCCAGACCCGGGGTGAGGACACCTGCCAAATTTACGGAGTCCCACACGCACCCCTGCATATCCAGGCCTGTTCGCCCGTGCTTTTCTGCTCCCGACTTCCTCCTCAGAGGAAATGGACTCAATTTCCTTTATGTACAGCACAATGATGAGCACATCTACAGCGGGCCCCTCCAGGACAGAGTCAGCAAGCTCACAGCTCAGCTTTAAAGAGAACGGAAGGAGAGGCTGCTGTTATTAAACATGGGTACTATGCACACACACACACGTCTGTATATATATATATGTCTGTATATGTATATATATATATGTATATATATATATATATATATGTGTGTGTGTGTGTGTGTGTGTGTGTGTGTGTGTAGAAAGACATAGAAAGAAAGGATGAAACAGACAGGGTACGTGTTCTGGCTTTTGTTTTCACATTATTCAAGTCTCTGAGTGTTCTTCCCAAAGAGACTTTAATATTCTGAAAAAAATCATCTTCAATAATAGTTTCAAAAGGATACAAGGCAAAACTAACCAAACAAACAAATCAGCTCATATTAACAGAAAGCTGTATTATTATTGTAATTATAATTATAATAATTATAATAATATTTATTATTAATTAATAATACTACATATTATTATTATGTCCACATTAGTGCTCACAGCCTCTTTTCAATGTGTTGTATGCAGGTCATATATACAGCAGCACCAGTTCTCTATGCAATGCTAAACTTCCATATTAGATGTGATCCCATAAAACAAACTAACTGTAATATATTATTCCTGACAAATTTCTAGTGGTTATCCATTCTTCACACTGCAAACAATTCATTAATAATTAAAAAGCAATCACTGCACCTTTTAATTTCTGTGTTCTCTAATAATAATCCATTACTTTCAATAATAGAAGTACATATTTATTTCAAATACAGAAACACTTGTTCAAAAACTGATGGCATTAATCTAAAATAATCTACAGTTGTATAGCATGATCAGTGAAATAAAAATCCAATTCAATTTAATGTGTAATATAAATAAATATTTGAATCATCAAAAATAATAAGAAATGAATATAAACCAATGGAAAATGTTTCCGTAGACCAAAAATCTTCAGTGCAAGCCGTCTACTCCGACATGGGCTTGCTTGGCACCTTCAACTGAGCACTTAATGTGGGGACACATTTTCTAATACTTAATTCAAACTTTTCAGATTAAACAGACCATTTTTACATCAAGTATACTAAACATTCGCGTTAAATGATTGTAGTAGAGTCAAGTGCGGATTTTTTTATTTTACTTAATATCCCCTTGCTGTCTGTAAAGATTTTATTATGTGAGGAAAAAGCACATCACAGCACTGTATTTCTGCAGTGGTTTCTACCTCACGTAGTTTGAAAATAAGTGAGAATTTTAAGCGATTTCCTTCGTGCATTTTATGTGTGGCATGCCGAGCGCTCCTCCTGACAGCACAAGGAATTCATCAATGTATTTTTTTTTTTTGGGGGGGGGGGAGGTGGGGGTATTGTGGCCAAAAGTCTGGAATGCAAAAGGGGGGCTCTCGATTTGCAGCGCGGACCCCAACTTTGCACCCGGCGGACATGAAACAAAAGTTCTCTTTGTACTTTGTCACTGGCAAATAAACAGCAGTGCGCGCTTCTCAACTGCCGGCTCCCAGTAATGCAATTAGCACAGAACCTCACAAAATGGCCGCTGCGCACGCTGACGTTGCGAGCCGCGGTCTGGCCCCCGAAACGCAGGCGGCGCTCCGCGTTCGGCCGAGGGCGGGAGCAGAGGCGCGCGGAGGCGGACGGTCGGAGGCCCCTTCCGCTCCTCGGCTAACGCGTTTAAGCGCGGCGCGCGGCCGGGGGAACGCCGCGGGTTCCCCGCCACCGTCTCCCCGCCACCGTCTCCCCGCTCCTCTCTGCAGGTGCCTGCGCGCCTCGTCCTCCACTTCTTGAGTCGCAGCCCGTCTGGTCAGGCTCTGCGCGTTTAAAACTGTCCTAAAACCACTTCGGGACGAGCTTCCAGAGACTGTTTCAGATTTAAGATTCTTTTACCTCCCCTCACACACTGTGTTTAAGAACGAGTGCATTTCTCAGTGAAAATACCACTGAGGAAGTGACACATGAGCAAACATAACAGTCATCAACACTGCTCTTCTTCCGTAACTATTAATCCAACGACGACTGAAAACATTTCAAAAATTATAAACTGGATGGATTACAGTGATACAATTCAATTTAAATGATGTGATTACAATAAGATAAAAATCTCAAAATCATTTGCGAGCTCATAGCTAATCTGTGGTGCATCAAACAAAATCAAATATTTTGCACAGAAGGCAAATGTCACACATTTAGTTCCACAACTATAATTTTTTGAGTCATCCTCTCTTTTGGATGGACCAAGCGAAAGCCAACAAATAAAGGCTAACATTTATTTTACACAGAGACCGTTTGCCGAGCATTAATATTATTCTCAAACATCGCTGTTATTTCCAGAGGGATATGGTCAAGCACACACAGATGTTTCTTTCATTTCGTTTTTTCCCCCCAAATATCACAAGGTCATCTCATGCTACATTCCCTCCTAGAACATTCTGTGACTCCTTCATTTGGGGTTAGCGCCGTTCGTTCAGACAAAAAAAAAAAAAAAGGGGGGGGGGGAAATGGTCTGACTGCTGGTCAGGTAAATCAAAGTCAGAATAAAAGACAGGTGTTTTCCCTTCGCTCATATGGATATAGTGTGCCATCGCAGCAGTATCAAAGCGTTTAAGGTACAATATGCTCCCCCGCCGTAAAAAGAAGAAAGCCCTTTAGGAATGAAGTGAGCGCGGCGTTGGATCAGATAAATCCGTCTGCTCGTGGACAGCGATCCGGGGGGGGGCGGGCGGGGGGGGCAAGCGGACGCTGAAGAGAAAGTGATATGAGAGTTCGCTTCCGCTCGGATTCGCGAAAGTCTGTGGCGGGATAGCGAGGCGATTAGCGACGTGTCGGGAGGTTCCTCTGGGGCCCGTGCCGCAATGGCGGGAGAGCGGGCCGACGGATAATGACGCTCTCTCTAGCGCAGCGAGGGGCGCCGGCTCGCTCAGCGGGCTCCATACCAGCCAGCGGAGAGGCCTTTCTGTAGGGAGGGAGCCCTTTCTGTAGGGAGGGAGCCCTTTCTGTACGGAGGGAGCCCTTTCTGTAGGGAGGGAGCCCTTTCTGTAGGGAGGGAGCCCTTTCTGTATGGAGGGAGTCCTTTCTGTATGGAGGGAGCCCTTTCTGTAGGGAGGGAGCCCTTTCTGTAGGGAGGGAGCCCTTTCTGTAGGGAGGGAGCCCTTTCTTTAGGGAGGGAGCCCTTTCTGTAGGGAGGGAGCCCTTTCTGTATGGAGGGAGCCCTTTCTGTAGGGAGGGAGCCCTTTCTGTAGGGAGGGAGCCCTTTCTGTAGGGAGGGAGCCCTTTCTGTAGGGAGGGAGCCCTTTCTGTACGGAGGGAGCCCTTTCTGTAGGGAGGGAGCCCTTTCTGTAGGGAGGGAGCCCTTTCTGTACGGAGGGAGCCCTTTCTGTAGGGAGGGAGCCCTTTCTGTACGGAGGGAGCCCTTTCTGTATGGAGGGAGCCCTTTCTGTAGGGAGGGAGCCCTTTCTGTACGGAGGGAGCCCTTTCTGTATGGAGGGAGGCCTTTCTGTATGGAGGGAGCCCTTTCTGTATGGAGGGAGGCCTTTCTGTATGGAGGGAGCCCTTTCTGTAGGGAGGGAGCCCTTTCTGTACGGAGGGAGCCCTTTCTGTAGGGAGGGAGCCCTTTCTGTACGGAGGGAGCCCTTTCTGTATGGAGGGAGCCCTTTCTGTAGGGAGGGAGCCCTTTCTGTACGGAGGGAGCCCTTTCTGTAGGGAGGGAGCCCTTTCTGTACGGAGGGAGCCCTTTCTGTAGGGAGGGAGCCCTTTCTGTACGGAGGGAGCCCTTTCTGTATGGAGGGAGGCCTTTCTGTATGGAGGGAGCCCTTTCTGTATGGAGGGAGGCCTTTCTGTATGGAGGGAGCCCTTTCTGTAGGGAGGGAGCCCTTTCTGTGCGTCGCTCCCGCTGTGATGAAAGAGACGGCGGCAGACGCGCCGGACGGCGGACAGTCCTGCGTCCCCGTGCTCCGAGAGCCGCTCGCCGTCTCTCCATCCGCACGTCCCGAGAGCAAACCCCAAAATTTGGCAAAATTTGGCCCTCTCTCTACTTTCAGGAAGTCCGCCTAAAATCACCGATTATGGTTGATTACGAATACAATGTTCAGTCATCGCGGTTGCTGTGCTTGCAACCCGCCGCCTTTTTTAAGGCTTTAGGTTGAGCCGTGGCGAGTCCAGACTGGCCAGCTGGACCGGAGCTCAATTAAGTTTATGTTGCCTGCTGGATGGCTGGGGATCCACCGCGCAACTGCAGAGAATCCGGGGCACTCCGCGCCGCGCGGCTCCATTGTCTGAAAATGTCATTGCGCAACATATGCTAACTGCGTTGCACAAACCACAAGAGCACAGTTAGGCGGCAATAAACTATCCAAGCCACATAAACCTGCGGTGTCCGTGCCTTTTAAAATGCATAAACTCGCAATTTGTCTTCATAACAAAAAGCAATACACGTGATGTAACCTAAGCACAAAACAAACACGCCTGAAAATTGTCAAGTGTTTTTCTTGGTGCCATTTTTTGAATAATCCAGTTGAAGTGACAGGGGAAGAACCCTATTAATTTGTTTATCTTTTACCCATTTACCAACATGAGGAAAGATGATTTATTGAGACATAACCATGTGGTATCAAATAAAGCTAGTCGACATATTGAATGAATGCAGCTGAGGGTTAGACAGGCACATTTGGAATGGAGTGAGAACCACTTATAGCTGTAACAAGCAAAAAAGATCAGATTTAATATACTGCTTTTTAAATGTTATCTGAAGAAAGCAATCATATTTTTTTCTGGACAAAAAGAAGCTAGACCAAAATTAAAAAACCCAATATTTTACAAGATGGGGACTCTAGGGGTAAGACCAATCTCAGGTTTTTCCAAAGACCTACCTAGAAAGATTAAACTGACAGTTAATGTGTAATGCCTGACAAGTCCTGAAGGGGGCAGAAAAGCTCAGGAAACAGGCTTAATGTGCACAGATTACAACCCTATTGTGCCTTCTGGTAGACCTAGCTTAATTTAATTAACGCTGTCTACTTTAAACAAAATCAGATATGAACTCCAAGGTACAAAAATAGCCAACATAAAGGAATAGCAAGACAAACTCACAGCCTTAATTGAGGTCTTCAAAAAGACAAGCCTAATTCTCAACATTATTTCCTGTTAAAATCTTCAGTTCATAACAAAGACACAAGAGTATCTCAGAAGAATCACATGTATGTGAGAGCATGTATTACCCCCCCCCCCCCCCCCCCCCCCCCACACACAGATACATATGCACTGCACAGATATGTTTTTAGTGTCTGTGAGTGTGTGTGCGTGTGTGCATGTTCATGCGTGTGTGAATATATACTCTATATATGCACAAACACATATACGCATATACAGATACACACACAGTATACGTATAAATAACAGTTGATCCCAATAGTTAACTGTGTGCAAGCACTTACGTATATATATATACACATATATATATATGAGGAAAAAAAGGTAAACACAACAGATCAGCAATGACACATACTGACACATTCGTCAGTAGTCAACAGGAAAGCCAAATATTTACATAGGCCTTATTTCCACACACCTATGAAATTATCATTTTCGCTCACAGAACCAAAGTCCCTTCGCCTGTGATGATGGAAGAAAAGCAAAGACGATGTGGTAATGCGTAACTGTAAACTCAGGGTCTGCTGAAACGACAACATGGCTCAAAAGCCACCCGCAAAAGAAGCTGCACATCTTATTTCACTCAGTATGCAGGGAATATAATAGAGTGCATCCCTAGTATGCCTTCGACATGTAGACCAATTTATAGCGATTAGAAAGGACAACATCACTGTAAAACCAATAAATAAATAAATAAAGACAAAAATAATCTAAGCAGAAACCGCACTGCATCTAATGTGAACTAATTTCCTTTTGATTACCACATTATTCCAAGGTTTCTCTCAAGTGACAGCGTAATTGTAGTTTAAGTAAATTAACTTCACAAACATTTTGGCTTACAATAGTGTGGTTTGTGAACCGGGAGAACGACTTCAAGGACAAGGGGGGAATTAGGGAAGTTACAAAGGCTCCATGTCAAGGTACGCCCGGCAACACAAGGTCAGATGACAAGTGTCTGGTCATTTCCGCAATAACATTCAAAGCCCCAAGACTTGTGTCCAAGGCTGAATTTCCTTCAGGAAAGTTATTTTAAAAGTGACTCCATTTTTAAACAGAGCGTAAAGTGGTCAGAGTAATTTCATATTGAAATCATTACTCCGTTAAGAGAGGTTAAGTCACATACATATTGGTACAGGTGTACAGATAAGAACAGAAGCAAATGTTACGAGCAGCGAATACTTCCTTTCTGATTTACCTCTGCTCTCTACTCTTACAGGGAAATGACCGTAAGGATTTTGGGCAGGAACTATAATCAGCCACATTGGAGAAAAGAAGGATCTGCGTTTACTCTTCACTTTCACTATTGCAGTGGAGAGAGCGCAGTTGTTTGGCGAAAAGCAAACATTGCATTTATGTGCGTTGGTTACACAATACATACTTTGGTTTATGTGCTCTGTGTGTTATTTCAACCAGGAATATGACAAAACACCTATTGTTATTTTTTCAGTGCTACTAATAAAAATATATCTAATATTTGTCTAAAAGCAAGCTCTAACAAAACTAAAATAAATAATGGGGCTGTAATATCAATTAATAAATTCTGATATATACAAATATAATAATAGTAATAAATTCTTAAATTATAAAACGATCCACTATTTTATCATTTGAAGATTTCAGTTTCTTGAATGAAAAAGTATGTAACGTTTTCATACAAAATATTGGGCAATGTTTCTTTCAATGAAATGCGCACTACATTTTTAAATGGAAATATGTGTTGCATTTGTACAAAATATTTTTGCCACTAGCAGTTAGAATTATTACCATAAGATTTGAAGGCCTTAATGGTTCACGTTTGGAATTTTAATCCATTTCAATACTTCCACTCAAAATTGTTTTGATAAATATTTATCAAATGTAAAGAACAACTGTATTTGACAAAAGAAAAAGAAAAAAACGCACGACACTAAATACATGACAAATAATTTCTCGTCCCAGAAATGCAGAAATCGCTGTTTTTGCAAATCAATGATCACCTCGAAGTCATGCATTCCTTTACAATTAGGCACCCTTTACAATTTTGGTAGATATTTTCAACTAAAATAATACTGACCTAATGATGTTTAAATTCTTTGTTAAAACTTATGTGGAACTACTACAATGTCCACTAAGGTTTACCTTTGTAGGTAGATATGTAGATGTAGGTTTCCGTTTTCCAACAAACACTGATATACTAAAAGAATGTAACAAGAATAACAAGATGACCAAGACCCCAAGGGTCCATTGGATGAGTACGTTTTTACTTTTGGTCAGACACTTCAGCTCTGTGTTCGGGGCAGTACAAACGCAACTTAACAGCAAGAATAAAAAGGAGGATTGCAACTTCTTACAAGCACACAATACCTGTGTCCTGTAAACATGTCAATGATATGGCAGAAACAATTATAACAACACCTTAACGGACATCACACGTTTTAAACGCAAAGCTGGAGAATTCACAGAATTTTTTTGGTCAAATCTCAGACAACTGTGAAACCTCAGATCCCCACTTGAGCCCAACCTCCGCGATGCAGCTTTCCCATAGCAAGAGCCAAACGAGCGCCCGCAAATAAACAAAAAAAAAAACAAAACAAAAAAACCTACGTTTGTCATTGGCACAGGAATCCAGCAGTATAATCGATTCCACACAACTCCAAATGCAACATCAAACAGACGAGACTAATCGCAGGCTCCTTTCACCATACATCTTTACTTTTTCCACTTTCCCTCAAAGAACATACAAGCGGATGCATTTTGTGATATCGCCAAAGACACATGCACATGCCACACACACACAGACAAAGGCCGCAACATTCACAACAAATCTATACTGTTTGCACGGGACGGCTTTCAGTGTTGTGCAAGGGATAGCAAGCACAATGCGAAAGCAAGCTAGTCCCAGGCAGCCTCCCACGGAGCTTGGAGACCAGAGAGAAAGCAGCCATGACAAGCCATACATTTTAGCATCGTTAACTTCAAATTAAACGGCTAAGCCATGGTTATAGCCATCACGCCATACAGCACGCTCTAGCATCGGTGTGGGAAACATTTATCTGAAGGAAGGAAGGACCTTTAAATCCTCCACTCAATTTCAAAACCAGGAATTACTGAAATATGTTGTGTTGAGTAATTTGCTTTCAAAGTGCATCATTGAGAGCATTGATTCTGATGAGCAAAGCTATCGAACTTACAGGTTATATGGACATGAAGATTTCACTGTAATGCCATAATTAAAATCATTGTTTATGTGCCGTATGTGCTGAAATTATATTAAATTCAGAATATTTTGATAAATACAATTTAGTAAGCAATACATGAAAACTACACAAATGAGTGATTTCATACCAATTTAATATTTGTGAAAGTCTGACATGACCATATTGTTGAAAACAGAGACGTATACAGTTCACTCTTAAAGACCATGTCTGTCAGTGTAATTCTGTTCAATAATACAACCATGTGCAGCCTCTGGTTCCAGAATGACAACTCAACCCTTGTAAATATTTGCCCATAAAGAGAATTATTGGGCAAAAATAAAAAGAAAAGAAAAATATAATCAACTTACTGAGGAAGGCAAACCAGGGGGAACCTTCCGAACTTTCTTTGTCTGGACTTCTGAAAAACCAGAAAGGAAGAAAAAAAAAAACTCAAAAACTTACGTGTGACACGCCATTATGTTAATATAAAACAAACATTTCTTTTAAAACATAATAGTAATCAAATCTCTCTGTGAACTGAAACATTGCAGACCTGTCAGATGAATTGTTTTATATTGTTTTATCAGAGGGAATGGGAAGTATTATTTTTTTTCACACAACCGAGCCCTTTTTAATTGTTGTATCAGACAGGGATTGTTTGGTGTGTTTGTGAGGACGCGGGAGCGACGGGAGGGAATGAAAGGGACGCAGAACCGTCCCGCGGGCTCCCGGCCCTGCAGGCTCTCCCTTCAAGGCCGAGCTTTTATTCTGCTTTTTTTCCCCCCTCCTCCTTTCTTCCAAAATAAAGCGCGACACGAGAAGAGTCCCCGCTCCTGGATAAGAGTGTTTTGATTAAAAAACGGCGGGATGAAGGCAGACAAATAAAAGCGTGGAGGTGGAAGTATTTCAGATTTTTGCCATTATTAACACCAGATATTTTCCAAATGATGTTCAACAAAATGAACAGGCTTTCGTGCTGTGTGTATATGCAGGTACACACACGTGCAAATGTGTGTGTGAGTGTGTGTGTGTGTGTGCGTGTGCGCACATATGTATATATATATATATATATATATATATATATATATACATATATGTGTGTGCGTGTGTGTGTCTGTATATTAGTGTGTGTGTATGTGTGTGCGTATACACGCAAACAATCAGATATTTATCCTCACCATAAAATGTTGCAAACAATAGTATTATTTATTCATTTTATTCCTCAATTTTTAATAAACACAAGACATTTCTGACCTTAAGTATGCAATCAAAATAAAACATATTTTTAGAAATGAACATGTGTATTTATACAGAGGCATTTTTCCATTGTTTATCATATTAGGCCTTTTCCAGCTGACAGATTACTGTGTGTTTGTAGCATGTAACCGCAGCGGGTGAGGGCTACATGCTCAAAGCTCTGTGGCTTGGGTTCTCTCTCTGCAGGTGGCGGTGAGGAAGATGAGGAGGAGGAGGAGGATGGCGGGCGGACTCACCCATGGCGTCGCTGTGCATCGGTCTCCGTCGCGGGTTGTTGCTGTAGTGCTGGTAGTACTGTGACCCCGGCTTGGTGGGTGACACGGCGCCCGGGCTGCCCATGCCCATCTCCCCCCCCAGGAGGCTCGGCTGGAACACACACACACACGCACACAAGGACAGACGGACATCAGCGCCGCCGTGGCAACCAGGAGGCCCCGGCTACACCTGCACAGCCAGTCGGCGAAGCCTTCGGAGCTGTGACACCTGCAGCTGAACGACTCAGCCTGGAGGACAGTGTAAAAGTCTGACACGGAGGGGAAATAATAAGATGTCATGATCCTGCGCATTTCCATTCCATTCTGGAAAACCTGAATTTACTGCTCCAAAACAAAACTGCAAAGAAGAGAAAAATAACATGACAAGGTATTAAGGCTGCTTTCACTATCTTGTAAATGTATATATATATATATATATATATATATAATTTTCAAGACATATATGTGTGTGTGCAAAAAAATATATATGTATATATTTGCACACACACATATTTCTCCCAGCACATCTCTCAATGTATATTACAAAAAAAAACAACAACAAAAAAAAACACTCTCCCTCCAGAAGTTCCAGTAGTACAAACCCATATGAACAAAACATAAACAAAAATATACAAGACTGCATTCCTGCGGTTACCTCTGTGAGCTACACAACACATTCCCCATCTCTGGTAATCCACAAGAAAATGTACAACGAGTCTGACAGAGCAGAGCAAAGTGCAAGACTCCAGCTGACTGCCTGCTCCGACTGTGGAAGAACACTTACCCAGAGTGAGCGTACCTCCTGATTAAACTTTGCACTGGGAACATTGTTCTCTTAATTAAGTTAAATTATTCAGCTACTACAAGTGCATGTAGGTTCGTTAATTTCTGTGAAAAAAAAAAAAGAAAGGAAAATTTCCTGCGGGCAATGGGTACAGAAGTCACAGCATAGGGAAGACATGGAAAATTAAGATTCCCGAACTTTATCGATAGCTGAAGTTAACTTTCTAGCGACCCAACTAATTAGTGTAGTTGATAAAGTACAGAAAAGTGTTTTCCCTAATCGAAATTCTAATCACTGAGCCTCTCACAACAGACTTAGTAATGCTTCACTAGAACACCATTGACATGCAAAATATCCTAAATAGGCCAATTACAACTCTGCTCCTGGTCCCTGGTCAGCCCACTGCATACTGTGGGATCCCCAGCCTTTCACATGATAAAACAAAAGGCTCCTTGTCTTAAATAAAGTCAGTCAACCCTCCCCCCCACATATTAAAGAGTTTTTTGGGGGGTTGAAGTAAGGACTAAAGGGGTCTGCTAAAACAAAAGTGGCACATTGTTTATGAAGCGCTTTTTCAAGACCACGTCGCCCCGGCAACTCTGGGTAATAAAATTCTCATGCCGTTCCTCTCGCCCAATTTCAGAGCTGACTGGCTGTACCCAGCTGGCAGCCAGTGGAAATATTAACAAAGATAAATGACGAGCACCTGAACGGCGAGAATGCACCCCATGAAGGATTAAGACTCCAGCGTTGGCATTAATAACAGTGGTATGCCTACTTGGGCACCAAATGATGATTACAAAATGAGCAGACATTAACGTAATGGCGATAATGCAAAGTCTAGCAAAAAAATAAAAAATTAAAAAAGTGCTGAGGGAAAAAAAAACAAAACAAAAAAACGAATAATTAAAAGTCATCTCTCCCGCTAATAAGTTCTTTGACTCGACTTGATAAAAGTATCCCCAGATGACAGAGGGAAAAGAACTTCCTTAAGCGATCAAGCTTTACAGAACTTTGTGAGGATTTGGAAGATAAGAGAATCGCCCGAATCAATTAAAGTCCTTAAAGCCGCTCAGACATTTGTCAGCGAGCGATGGTACCACAACGTTACAGTACAATGTTGACGCGACTCGATCTCAATGTCACCCGTGTGCGGCCCGACGCTAGGGCCTTGGCACCGTGTTGAACAGGCTGCCAGTGAAGAGCGTTTGCAGGCTCTTCACTGGGTCGCTCCCTTTAAGCGTCCAGGACGAACCTGGATGTGTGTGCGCTCTGGAGCTTCGGCCCGAGGGGAAGCTCACGTTGAGCAGCGGAATCTGCTCAGTCTTAGTGGGACAGGGACGCAGGAGGTGGCTGTTAGTTGCGGCCTGGGCTCTGTTAGTCCAGCTAGGCCATGCAGATGAGTGATTCACAGTTTACAGTGCCTCAGTATACTTCAGTCAATGCACCTGAGTCACAGGTGAGCGTAAACTCCAGTGATATTTTATTCACCTGGACTATCATCTTCCCTCTCTCAGATGAAGAGGGCCATGTGCATGTTTTAATGCTTTTAGGCCAGCACCCACCTTGAAGTTTCAGTTGAGTGCTCACTTTTTTATGTCCCATCAGAAAGTGTGACAGAACATTTTATATTATATACTGTTCCTCTGCAGAAAGGAAAGCCAACATATTCAGTATGTTATACAACGAGGTTGCATGATAAACACTGCTCAATGATCAAGGTTAAATGGAGGGAATAAGGCTAACAAATTAACCTTTTGAGGACAGGAAAAAGTGTCTGAACAAAAACACATCTGTGAAGAGAGAAGGCAGTGTTAACTCTTCACTGCAGTCCATGGCAACCAGCGAGACGATCAGAAACACAGCTTCTGGAGGTCTGGTACTTCCAGCTTCCAGCAGGTCGAAGGTCATGCAGTGCTCTAATGCCCGTGAAGTCAACAGTGAGGCCTTAGAATGTTACCCAGTACATCTAAACCAGAAATCACCCCCTTCCCCCCCTACACATAAGTCTAACCGTGAAAAAGAAGAGATGAAGACCTCACCAATGACACACTTCTGACATTCTGAACAACCGTACACGGACTCCTGTTCTACACTCTGTCTATGAATATAGCGTAAGCATTAGCAGAAGCTGTGAGAAGCTGGTGGGACTTACACTGCACATGTTGGACTAAACCAAGCCCCCCGCCCCCTCCCCCCGCTCGCCCCCAAATCCCCTCCCCTGCTCGGGAGGTTTGAGGAAATTGATGGCATCTGGGCATTCTCTCCAGTCACGCAAGGGTGGGAGGCTGGGGGTAGGGGCCAGGGGGGCGTACAGGAAGGAGTCATTAATTATGAGGAAGTGCTGGCGCTGCACGCCACACCTGTACGCTGGCTCCAGCTGACTCGCGTAGCGAGCAGGAGAAGCGGGCAGTGCGCCCCGCCGCCCCCGCGCACTAACTCAAACCATGTGCTAACTGAAACCGCGCGCTAACTGAAACCGCGCGCTAACTCAACCCGCGCGCTAACTCAACCCGCGCGCTAACTGAAAGCCTGCGCTAACTGAAACCGTGTGCTAACTGAAACCGTGTGCTAACTGAAACCGCGTGCTAACTGAAACCGCGCGCTAACTCAAACCGCGCGCTAACTCAAACCGTGTGCTAACTGAAACCGCGCTCTAACTAAAACCGCGCGCTAGCTCAAACCGCGTGCTAGCTCAAACCGCGCGCTAACTAAAACTGCATGCTAGCTGAAACCGGCGGCCGGCCGTTACCCCTCCGCTCGGAGGAGCAGCGGAGCGGCGGTTAATCTTCCCAGAGGCGCGCCGGGGGGAGGAGGGAGGGGCCAGGGACTGCCTGCCGTAAAAACGTCGCGGAGGTGCGCCGTCTGTGCGGACCCGGGGTGGTCTGAGCGGCAACCCGATGGGGTCATGTGACCTTGCGCTGGGAAGGAACCCCGGGTCATTGCACAGCAACAGTGGAAAACATATTCGTCAACATGCCGCGGCACCCGGCAAAATAAACGGAACAGACTGACGTATTACCGCACATTCTGACTGCAGGACCACCTGGTGCTCATTTTCCTGTCAGTCACTTGCTTTGTCATTCCAGCGAGGCAAGCAAACACAAAAATGACCAAATTAAAACAAGACGGTTGATACATCCCAGGGCTTATCCATAGCAAAGCCTTATCAGAGGTCTTTTGACCAGAAAGTTCCTTCAGACTGGAAGCAAACATGAAACTATACACATGTGCAATTCAGTATACAAATGTTAATTAGTGGTAACAGTTCAGTTAATACAGGAATTAAGAAAACATTTCAAGAACATTTCATTTCTCGAAGGAAAAAACCTCACAATATTAGCTAGCAGTCTGCACTGAGAACTGATTCAACTGCAATACTGAAAGCAATATATCAAATAACAGCTAAGCTCTCTCATTACTAAATTTTACAGATATTGTGCAGCTGGTAATAACACAAAAAACATCAACAAAAACAAAAGAGTATTATGAGAATTAGTAGGCAGTCATTGTGGAAGAAAATAGTATTAATACGAGGATTTAGATACGATAAGACAAATGAAACCAAAGAAAGGACAAATTATATAAAGGACCAGTAAACCCATATCCCACACTGTTTTTTTAACCAACAATGCAGTCATAGTACTTGATTTACTCCCAACACTACATTGAAGTGAAATTATTTTAAAAAATAAAGGATGCATATGCAGTATACACACACACACACACACACACACACAAATAATAATAAATTGCACACATGCTATCAAGTGGGTGCTCTGGGTGGGTGGTTGCAGCTGACCACATGCCATATCTCAAATGTATCCCAAATTCCAGTGCACAGCCTCTAAGGCACTGATGATACTAAGATACTAGTCCAAATTCACCCGAGCACTCTGCTAGCGGGGCTGCTAACATCATCAGAATTCAACATTTGTTAACTGGAAAGCAAACTAAAACCTGGGCTCCAGACAGAGACTTGGGACACGCGTGACGACGCAACGCCGCCTCCCCCCCCACCCACCCCCCCACCCCCCACCCCCCCCCCCCCACACACACAATATGAAACCAGGCAGTCCGCACTAGAAAGGGCTCAGCCAGACAAACGCCCTCCTTTCATCAGAGCGCCATTCAAAGGAACAGAGCAAAAGTGCCATCAGCGGCCCAAGAACCAGACATTAGGCGGTATGGAGGGAACAAAAAAGAAAAGTTTGTGCTCTAGGATTCCTGCGAGCGGGGTGCGAGCGGGGCGCGAGCGGGGTGCGGGCGGGGCGCGGGCGGGGCGCGGGCGGGGCGCGGCCGCAGCGCGGGGAAGGCTTTCGCAGCGGAGTCGCCCGCGCGCTCCAGAGGAGGGGGCGGGGGGTGACAGCTCCACAAAGCAGGCCTCAAAGACAGAACCTGACAGCTCTGCTCTGTTCCGCATCCGCAAACAGCTGTTCCCGCTGCAGAGGGGGAGCCCGCTGTTTGATGTAGGAACATCTAAGGGGGAAAGGGTTAACGCCAGCACATCTACGCCGCTTTTATCCCTAATCTCCCCAGGATTCACCCAGTCCAGGAACACTGCTACCTAACTGCTTTACAAGCAGGTCTGGGGGCCCCACGGACACCACCACAGCTGAACTGCACGTCTCGCCTGCCCTAAAATGGAGAATCGAATAAGCCATACCCCAAAAAAAAAAACAAAGAATTTTTAATGAACTGGACAGGAAATCAACAGTATTACGCACAGTGTACGCATAATAATCAGAAGTTGTAATGGAAAGTGTGACTAATAAGACTTTCGTACAAATACACACATTCTATAACAAAAACATGTCTACACACACCCGAGAAAATGGATAAAACAAACCAAAGGGCGTTCTATACCTGTATTATGATTCATAAAATAAAATAATCTGCCTATTTGTGATGGCAGATGTGTCTAAATTATCACAGGCCGTCCCCTGGGAACACATACAGTGGATGCTGGAAGTGGAAAACAGCTGTTGAAAATGAGCATCATACCACACACATGTTGTTAAATAAGAAAGAGCCTGTGGAAGTGCTAAGCTTCCCCAGCAGTCTCAGCTGCCAGCCTTCCTCGCTCGCAGAAATATTATGATTGAGAGTTTGAAATAATTACAGCCACAGTCAACTTCTCAAACAAAAAAGCATTAACACTGTCTACCTCACTAAGTTATGGAACAAAGGTACAGATCTGTTACATGGAACACAATTACATTACTATATATATATATATATATATATATATATATATATATCTGCAAACATTTAAAATACCTTTACTACATACCTTTTTTTGCATGGTTAATTCCCTTCTTTACAGTCACATTTCTTTATTTCATTTATGATGCCAAACAACAGAAATTGACAACAGACGCGTCGTGCAGATAAAGGGCTATCGCCTGGGTTACGGCTCGCCTGTCACATTCCTGCAGCTGAAGGGCCGGCGTTTCTGCCCAAACGGTCGCGGTTGCACCGCCCGCGCTGAGAAAACGTGCAGCTAGCGTTTTAATACGTCACAGGCTGCGGAAGACGGGCCTTAAAAAGCCCTGCGGTCATCTCCGCAAAACCGCCAGGCTGGTTACGCTGCCGGGAGATGACAGGCTGCACTTCAGCAGAGTGAAGTTCTACACCATACAGGATCACACTGCCTCACTGCTGAGCGGCTGGGCATGGAGGTGCTAATTACAGTATTGTATTGCTATTTGAAACCCTTACAGTTAGATTCTCACTGTCTTTGGACAGATTTTCATTGGTAATTTTACTGCATGCATGAATTTTATTTGTCATATATGTAACCAAATTACATAATAATAATAATAATAATAACAATAATACTCAAACACTTCCGTTTAGTCACTGCTCATTTTCTGTAATAAACTGAAGCAAGTGACAATTCAAAAATACTGAAGTTCATATGGTTTAAGGGGGACCTGTTTGGTGCTTGACGTTTCTTTGCTTCTCCATCATGTTGACAGTCCTCCGTATGCCTATGAGAACGTAATCCCACTCACACGACCACTTCTCCCCGAAAAACACCCAACTGAGCGAAAAAGCAGATGCTTCTCACATTCTATCGCGTAGTTTGGTGGGGAAGCAGTACCATTTCTGAGATTGCTTTTCTGCGACGACGACAGCAACAGCAAACAACAACAAAAAAAAGTGGACTCATCACAGAAGCAGCTTCCACCAGAAGTGCAAACCAGCAGTTGAGTGTGGACGTTTATAGGAGACTCTGCGTGATTAATACCTCCAATTAGTCACCAAGTGAAAGAGGGAAACCTTGCTGGAGATGCTTCCCGGAACAGCAGGTGAACCAGGAAGTGGAGCCTTCAGGCTTGTCTTCAGCGTTCACAGACCCGCAGCTCACATCCTCGCGCTCCGCGCACACATTTTACACCAGCGCTCTTAACACTTTAACATGAGACGAGTGGCAATTAACACTTTAATATGAAACAAGAAAGCCTCTAAATCATACATCGCTATATAAGCCAACCATAACAATAACATAACATAACCCATTTAAACAAACAAAACAAAAAAAAAAACGGTGTTTAGTGTACCAGAACACTTCCACTTTTGAGGGAATGTTGTACCATACAGAACTACACCTTATCATTTTGTCATGTTTTTCTTTAATAGCAGCTTCAAAGCAGACTCCATAAATGTGCGGTTCTTTACCCTTTCTTCTTGTTATTACACACCGTTTCTTCAAAAGGTCAAAATGAGCATGTGTAGAGTCTAGCATTACTCAGATCAGAACCATATTCACTGGCCTCTCATTTTTCTGATGCTTCTTGATAGCCTGAACAAATTGCCTGAAATTAGTATGCACAAATTTAAAGCAAAAAATTGAATTCAAAATCAGTTAGCAGGTTCCCGTAAGTTTCATCCACCACCTTGAAAATAATATATTTTGTGAGGCAATTTATAATTACAGGTCTGCTTGGCAAATCTCACCAAGTTCTCTCCCAGAGTTTCGTTTATTATTTTTTTACTATTTTTGGCTGGACCGCAACAGCGGGGCCAGCCCTACAAACACGAATGTCTGTGACTGAGTGACTGAGTGAGTGATGAAGTTACACCATTGGTCGGCCGAGTTATGAAGTTACACCATTGGTCGGTCGGATGAAGTGTGATAGGTCCAGCCATATACTAGGTTTTGACCTGGTCTTGTTTAACTTAGTCCTTTCCACAGAGCACACACATATCAGCGAAAGGCTCCAGTCTACATGCTGTCAATAAAGACAAAAACCTCGCGTGTCACAAAAGCGACAGTGCAAAGCGCAAGAGCCAAGCGGGCCTGCACTTCCTCCTCCAGCCCCATTGGACGGGAGCGGGGGCCAATCAAAGGGTCCCGTGTCGCCAGCGGCGCGGGCGGACGCAGCAACAGGATGTTGTGAGGGTTCCCTCGGCCCGTCCCCCCCGCCGCCCTTCGCCTTGACCCTTCCCAGTAACCGGATCAGAGCCGGCGGCTCCGCGCAGGCACTGGGGCGGGGGGGAGGCGAGAGGAGCGGCGGCCCCGCACAGGCACTGGGGCGGGGGGGGAGGCGAGAGGAGCGGCGGCCCCGCGCAGGCACTGGGGCGGGGGGGGGGGGCGAGAGGAGCGGCGGCCCCGCGCAGGCACTGGGGCGGGGGGGGAGGCGAGAGGAGCGGCGGCCACCGCGCAGGCACTGGGGCGGGGGGGAGGCGAGAGGAGCGGCGGCCCCGCGCAGGCACTGGGGCGGGGGGGAGGCGAGAGGAGCGGCGGCCCCGCGCAGGCACTGGGGCGGGGGGGAGGCGAGAGGAGCGGCGGCCCCGCGCAGGCACTGGGGCGGGGGGGAGGCGAGAGGAGCGGCGGCCCCGCGCAGGCACTGGGGCGGGGGGGAGGCGAGAGGAGCGGCGGCCCCGCGCAGGCACTGGGGCGGGGGGGAGGGGAGAGGAGCGGCAGCCACCGCGGGCCTCCTCGCCGGCCAGCGCATTCCGGAGATGTTTGGACTGCGGCGGAGCGGTCGTAAATGTCTCCATTGTTGACGCGCGGCGCGCACTCTTTAGCATGCGAGCTGCCCTGCTCACATCACAGCGCACACTGTGCAGCCATAAACTCAACTGCCACCTATTTCCGTTATGCATTACGGATGTTTGCTCACATATTTTACTGTTAGAAAAGGAAATGAACATCTTTAAGAAAAGAAAAAAGGGAGAAAAGAAAGCAAGGGCGGCTGTTACATCATGGCCTCAGTCTCAGATTAGCGGGGACGGCTAACAGCGGTCCTGTGAGGACGTTGCGATGGCCACTCCCCTCTCACCTTTGCCTGGCTGTCCTTAGGGCCCCGCGGAGTGCATCACAATCGGGTCTGGATGCATCGGGAAAGGCAAAAATAGAGCCATAACAGGCCCCTGTAATGCTATATTAAGATATCAAAGCAGGTGTAGTGCCCTAATAAAATATTGATCTGATAAAAAAAAGAAGCAAAGTGGAAGGACTGGCGGGCAGGGCAGCCACCGCATGAATGTTTGATCAGCCCCGGCGCTTTCCCCGGGAGGCGAACAGCGGCCGCTCCTCGCCAACTCGCTGATTACAAATAAGGGGCCTCCTAATGAAAGCTGAAAAGCAGGGCTTTAACTTCCCCAATCCTGCCCATGTGGCCTCCACGCTAAATCACCCACAGCCCACGGCAGGCCGGGGCCGGGGAGCGGAGGTAAGTTCAGGTTCAGAATCCCCCCGTCGTGGGAAGGAGAAACCAGAGTGGAAACGCCATTCTGACTTCCACCAGTAGCGTGTTTGGTTTGAGCAAATGCAGCAAATGAACAGTATTGAGTGATCTAAAAGGTAGACTTGCAGGATCAAAATGTAAAATGGGTGCAGTTTGCTTCAACTGCGACACACCTCGGCTGGTTGTTATGCCATTGCATTAGCAAGAATGTGTTTCATTTGCCTTAATTTCTGCATAAAATAAGCTCAATGCTGCCATGTAAGCAACATAAAAATATAATGGTGTCACATATAAATGAAATAAGTATGCAAGCTTCTAAATGAGAGATATGTAGGCTATTAACATTTAACCTGAATTGAATTACACACTTAATCACTCAGAAGGCAAACCTTAACAAAAAATAAGAAAAAGTTATGTTACTAATCTTAGCAAGTTTGTAGATTTGACCTCCCAGACAAGTACTTTCTCTACGTGTACTTTTCATATGCCTACTTATGTATACCACAAATTCTGAACAGCAGTTGTGTAGTAATTCCAATAAATAGCAGTGCAAAATGATTCTGTTCTTGTATGTGTGTGTGTGTGTGTACGTGTGCGCATGCACATGCATGCGTTTGTGCACGTGCGTGTGTGTTTGTAAGTGTGCATGCGTGCACAAATGCATGTCTGTACGTTTGCAAGCACGATGCCTGATTTCTTAGCCACATTTAAACCTCAGTTTGTTGGTTTGAGAAAACTGGAAATCACTCAGCCCAGGATTAGAACTTTTGTGGGAAACAGTGACAGAAAACACAATGGAGAAAAAAAGGAAATGAATTGAGATGCAGGGATTTAAAACACTCTAAGACAGCCCTCCTTAAATGACACAGGAATTGAAAAAAATAAAAAATAGAACGACGTCAACTGAGACTACCTGCCAAAACCTGAAAAACAGAGCCCCTGCCAAGTCGACGACAGGGAGACAGAGAAAGAGGAAGAGGGTTGGCTTAGTGTGAGAACACAACACCATCAGCAGCCAAGGTTCCCTCAGCTATTCCTGGGCTTGAATGAAACGCAATCTCGCCGTGATCTCCGACGCATCCAGCGCCAAAACCTTTACATGGAATTCACATACAGCCGTGCGGAGAGGATCCGGAGCGTGACGTCGGAGACCAGCCCTCGGCCGTTTTAACTGGCGGGGAGAGGAGATGATGATGAAGCGTTTGACACCGGGATCGGGCGCAGCCGGAGCAGGCCTTCCAGGGCCACGGCGGGCGGGCGCATGCGCACTCTGGGCGTGCGTGCTTCTCCCTCCGCTTCTCCGAGCCGCGCTTCCTGCGCCTCTGCGCACTCGGCCGCTCGCTGGCCGCCCCTGGCTGAGGGCCAATAGCGATTCGAGCACAAAACGAACAATAAATCATTATGCGGTGACACCAAACAGCACAGAGATGCGGCCTGACCAGCGTTGTGACCTCCTGAGAGCGAAGCCTGAATGTAAATCGCGGGAGTCCGAGCGCGCCGCGTCCTCGGCTAGCGCGCGGCGCTCCGTTCTCCTCTGTGAAATCCTGCGGTGGGTACGGATGGCCTGCTTGAGCGATCCCCACTGCTTTCAAGAAATCTGACCGCTTGAAAGGGATCAGCCGGCCAAAAGTGGTTCGCCACACCGTGCTACCTTGACGCATAATTCCTGGTCTTGGCAGCTTCCGTTTTTGGGGGATTAGACCTGGCTTCCCTGGCCTTCCGCGCTGCCCTGTTGCCTTGGCGACGGCGAATTCACACCGACACTTGAGAGTACGGGTCCCCTCTCCCCTAGCAGGCCCGCACAGCCTCAGTGCTGAGCAGTTTGGTCAAGAGGCCCTCACTGAAGGTCTCTCGGAGGTCAAGAGCCCACGGAAATAAATCTGAACTACGGAGGAACTGGCCCTTCAAGCTTGAGCCAAGCTCTTTAATACAAAACGAAATGAAATTTCAGGGGCACATCAGAGCCTTAAGTGAAGAGCATTGCTCCTATGATGGGCCAATATGAAGACACAACATACATGCCTTTAAGAGGCAACAGATTTGATGCACAGTTAATGTTGTAAATTAATAACTTAAAATGTCATGCTCAAAAAGTAGACTCATTTGTCATTTGAACCTCTTTTATTTATTGCTTATTTTTAAACTATTAGTTTCCAGAGCCACAACTCACAACTAAAGCCATATAGATATTCAACAGCTCTCTAGACTCAAATTCCCCACTTAATAATAAAATAAGCAAGCTAAAATACCTTGCAATACAATTAAAACATGCTATATCTTTTCCTTCGTAAGTTGACATTTGTGCTTATCCGCATCTTCAATGAATGTGAAAAATTGGTGCAGTAATAACATAAATCAAGCGTGTATCGGCACCGGCCAGTACGGACAGTCAAATAGCGGTTATTGATATGGGAGTGCAGCCCTGCTCTTTAGAAAAAGCACGCCGAAGCTCCTGTAGCCAGTGCATGCCAGATGTCACACTCGCAGGAGCTGACAGATATGTCCAGAATGAGAAATGTGTGCATCGCCAGTCTACAGTCGCTGAAACCACCAGAGCAGAGGGCGAATCTGAAGGACACCAGAGTTCAGGGGCAGTACAAGGCAAACACGTAAAGAAACCGACGGCATTGTATTTACACACAGGTACACTGAAAACGGCTGAAAAGGGCGCGCAAACAGGAGCCACTACGGTAAAGCGCGGCGTCTCCGGAGACGATGAAGACGAGGACGTTTAGCGGTGTTTGGAGCGCGGCGACAAGGAGAAAATAAGGCGAAAGTGTGCGTCGCGCTGGCGCTGAAAAGGATGAAAGACGAGCGCAGGCGCTAAACAGTTTGCGAAACAGTTTGAGGCGACTGAAAAGCAGGGGACGACTGGAGCGGGAGCACGGAGGCAGAGACGGAAGGCTGAGCTGAAGGACAGGGGGATGAAAAGCAGGAGGATTCGCCCCCCACACACACAACCTCAGCAGCAAGGCAACGGCATCTTCATTTCATTTCATTTAAAAAAAAAACCACATCCCGTGTTGTTGTCAATCACACAAATCTTTGATGGCTTTGTCATGTCAGCTGTCAAAAAAGATTAATTTCAAAGCCAGATAATTTTTCATAAATGACAAGACCCCTTGGCCTTCAAACTTCATCTCATAAAAGGAAAGGGGGGGGGGGGGGTAAAATCACACTGTGCTTTTTTTGTGACATGCAAAAAAAGTTCTCTGTTAGATTGCCTTTAAATTCCACCACTGTTTTGGCCACCTCAGAGAAACTCTGAACGCCTTTATGAATAAGATTGCGTTAAATTGTGGGAAAAAGATTATTTTAGAAAACTAGACATACTTTATTAGTTGAATTAGAATGGTGGCAAATAATGCTAGATATTCTACTTTCAGAAGAACAACGATTACATATAGTTTTACAGAAATAATAAAATACAGAAAATATATATAAGTACATGGATGCAAAAGATTGATAACAGGTACATATGATGCATTGAAATAACCTGTTACAATACATTAGAATGACTGATATGCAATCGGTACTCACATTTGTTACTGCTATTAATGTTTATGCTGCTTAAACAAGATAAAAGACCTCTTAACATGCCACTCAAACCCAGCACAGCTACCCAGCCTATAGCCGATGTAAGCGGCAATGCCACAGGTTCCTGCAGCAGATGAGAGCACTGCTACTAAAGCCTACATGTGAAAAGCTTTCAGGAATGGACAAAGAGAGCACCTGATTCGTACCGCAGGGCTAATTTGAGGATACTGAGGTCACATAGAATCTTACCTCCTCAGCCACAATCGATAGCACAGGGTACTAGCAATCATATGGCCAACAAATTACTCGTCAAACTTGTGCCTATTACTTCTTTTTACAGAGTTACACATGAATTAAATTATTTAATATAGCCTTCAGGATATTTGTATGTGTGAAGTTAATGACTCCTGTGAGGTTTAATTTTCTTCCCACACATACATGATACTTCAGTTGTAAAACAAATATGTTCAAGGTTAGTGACATTCAAAACATTATTTCCTACCATAAAATATATCGTTCATTTTGGTTTTACCGTTCCTCCGAGCTCCACGGATGAAATATAACCACAGAGAGAACTTGAAATTGCTTCTAAATCATTGCCTGAACTGCTCACAGAATTGTTCCAATTTCTCAAGCATGACTGAAGTCATTCAAGAATGAAAATCATGATTTGAAGTACTTAAACAGTCCCGCGAGTGATTCATCTGTACAAATTTTTGTGGTGACGTGCACAAAAAAAGAACAATTTACAGAAAGTTTCAACATGATTTAAGTAAACAACTTAAGCTATCAATGTGATTATGTAATCTGTTGACTTATTTAGCTCTAATATGCCGTTGAGAATGTAATGAGGTATATGAGAATAATGAATGGGACCATGGAAAAATGAGCCTCACAAGTTGCCCTGCGATTATGAAACTGCAATTCAGCTTGTTCTGCACTGCATCACATCCAACTACGAAAGGACAACGAGATTCCCAGAATAACACAGAGCAAGCAACTCCACAGTATATACTCCGACACTGTTGTGCTTGGATTTTTGTATTTGGAGGGGGAAAGATATGTATGTAAACAAAATGGGGGATACTAGGATTTTCTGCTGTGACGAAATAGATACATTAACAGTATTTATTTTAAACCGACACCTGAAACAGGTTCTCACTACAGGTATTAGGCTAACTAAACAGGTTTTCAACATCATTTACTGTTCATGAATCAATAGTGATGATTTTTATTTAGCCTACTATGCTATTTTGCTTGCCTTTGTAATGAAATTGAATCAGGTAACCAATAAAAAAAACCAGCACCCATTTTCACTGGTCTCTCTCAGATGTTGCTACGTATCAACGTAACAGCTGATTGTTATTTGACAAGACTATTATTGTTATTATTATTATTATTATTATTGTTGTATATTTGCATGTATTTCATTGAAAATGCCCAGTGTGTACATATTGATGGGATTTATAATCTGTGTAGAATCTTGGACCTAATTATGTCAGGCAATGTAGCAAAACTGTCCCTACTGCTCTTGCAAACAGTTACAGCACTGTACAAATAGATGTTGCATAAATGAACATGAATTAATGCACGCACTATTTATAGAGTACTATCCAAACCAATACTGCATTAATGGTTGGGACAGTACTGAAAATATTATGATTAGAATTTGTCATATTTCCCAGCATAAGGTAAAACCAGGCATTGGACCAACCCAAGAAACAATTTTTGAAAGCAATTGAAAAAGTTTAAATAAATATTTGCCCCTGGTCCGTAAAGTAATGAGAGGAGTTAAAACACCCCACTCTCCTTGAACAAACACCAAATGGCTGAGTAAAGACCTACGTGTTGTCAGACCCTCAAAGCAGAATAAATGTCACCTGTAGCCTTTTCAAATACTGTAACCATGATCACACTTGGTAGGCTTCTGCATTACATCCATGGGCTCTACCGTGAGACATTAAAGCAGCCCTCTGCTGATTTAGCCAGACTGGCCCAGAAGCCTCACGTGAAATTTTACGCTCGTGAAACTTCCGCAGATTCGCAGATGCTTAGAGCGACAGGTCTGAACCGAGCCTCCCACAACTCCTCTCTTCATCATGCGACTACAAGGCCAGTTCTCCAAAATCCAAAATCCCACAAACTATTCCAGAAGAAAGCACAAACCAAACCACTGACTTCTCACCTTTGCTGAGTCTGTGGTGCCGACCGAGCTGGAAAGTCAGACGCATTATCGCTATACTGCAACAGGGCACTGCTTGCGCTGTTAATTAGGCTATCTGCCTTAAGGCTCTCCTTACCTGATGACACCCGTGTAAGCTGGACTCCCTTCCGTAGGCATAGGATGCTCTCTCAGCTTTACCTGAGTGGAGGAAACAGAGAAAAAACTTCCATAAACAAATATTCCTCATATACAGCATGCCCCTATTTCTCCCACTATCACTGAATGACATTTCTGGATGCGTGCAAGGGAAATCGCAGAGATCTAACAGTGCTGATTCTGCACGCTGAAGAGGTGATGGAGAGCGAGTGTCAGATAGCCCACCTTTCTGGCAAGGAAAAGGGCAAAGATGATTTTATCACCACTACAATTTCAAAACAAGACTAAGGAGACGCTGTGCTAATTCATCACAGTATCGAGGCTCCTGAGACTCAGGGACTTGGTTTAAGAGCTGATCATTACTGGCTCTCAAATCTGCAGAATTACAGAAACTACAATATAGTACTACAGCCCACTACGATGCATTTGAACACAGCCAGCTGGACAAATGTAGAAAATCCAGATTCAGAAAGTAAAAGTACTCCAGTAGTTTTGTTCCAATCTCCGGGATTTGCTAATTAGCACAATTCTTCAGCCAGGAGGTAGAACTAATTAGTGAAACCAGCAAGCAGACTGAGTTCATGGGTGGAAGAAACACATGGCAGGACTTTTACTTTCTGACCCCTGGACTTTCCACCTCTGGTGCTGGACACCTACATTTACCCTGTGTGTTAAATGCTTACTGTGTCATCACTAATTCACTCAGCTATGCAGGCTATTAGCTACTTTCTAAAGTGACAAAAGCGCCTATGATGATAATGTATAAAAAGACTATTTTTCACAAATGGAATAATGACACATCATTAGAGGAAGGGCATGAGGTGCTCATACTACATTCCAGCAGAGGACCTTGACTGAATTCATTCTGCCTGATAAATGCTACTCGCAGAACCAACCAAATTGGTAAATTTGAGTAAACAACAGCATGGCAGTGGCTATGCACCACACCAAAGAATATCACACATATTGATCAAATACTGTAGCCAAGAAAATACACAAAGAATCTCAACTTCCCACCTGCAGGTTTTACCTTGCAGAACTACCAGATGCATCTGCACCTTTAGATTTAGATTAATTTCCAAATACTTGTTTAGTGGAACAACAATTGTAGGGCCATGATGATGAAAATGTATTTATTTATCTTAATAATTTAGTCTCAAATTGCCACCTTCTACAAATGATCTGTTTGCTTCAATCGGAAATCAATTCTAAGGTTATCCCTGTAATATATTTCAGTACCAACAATGTATTCATAAAAAAGAGGTGACTTAAGAAGACCTTAAGATTAAGGAGCAGAGCTCATGGACTCTCTTAAGGACACGCTGTGAAGCGTTTTGCTCAAAACATGGATGGGAGAACGCAGAAGCAGAGAGGAACATGGCCTCAAACCCACGGTGAGAGATGCTTATTTCCCCCTTCACTATCCTTGCAAGCCAGGAGGACACACAGTGCTTCGACACAGGGCTCACACTCTTTGGCTCTTCAACACCACCGCCCCCCTTTCTCTTCCCCCTCCCCCCACTAACCCAAAGCCTGCATTCCTCATCTCGCCGTGCTCTTCGGCATAACCACACAGCACTTCAGTCTGAATATCCAGCACCTTGCAGCTGTACTTTTAAACTGCAGCCCACATTTGCATGCGGGTAATAAACACGGTGCATCTCGGGGGCTGGAGCTTCAAACATCAAATATTTGTTTTTGCTGCAGCCGTAAGTATAACGATTATAATACTTAGAACACGGTTTATCCACAAAAAATGCCTGCATGCATAATTTGCTTGCAAGCTTATCCACAAGCATTTAAACTGAGCCCAATTTGATTTGATTTTTTTTGAAGTGTCATTTATAAACTTACAAAGTGCTCTTCCAACTACACCTGGACTTTTAGTTGTCTGATAAACAAAATAACTTCACTCCATTTTGATGAGAACAGCACTTGTGCAGCGAAGGGAACTGAGAAATAGCACAGAATGAGAGCAAAACGAAGATGCTCTATGACTTTCGGTTGGATTAATTTTTTTCTCATGAGGCTTCAGTTGAAGCCTTGCTTGTGTGCGCCGTTACCCCGGCCTGGAATGCCCAGTCGCTGGTACTTCACCGCACCGCATGCCAGGAAATGAAAATTAACTACATTACAAGCAGGGGCCATAGGAAGACTTCGACAGATGAGCAACGGTGTTGCGAGAGCTCACGTACTGAAAACAGATGCCCGGGCACAGGACGGAAAAGCATTAAAAAGCCATAGAATAAATCCGTGTACGCAGTCAACAGCGCATAACAAGCGATGACATCATGAGAAGGTGTGTCTATCACAAACACAGCGCGTCTCACGGTACATTCGTTGACCTTGACAGCAGAAGCTTGAATAGCGTTGAATAATGAAACCGTCCCTGTGAACCAGTCAGAGAGGCGTGGAGCTCATTCAGAAAGGCTGAAATATGAGTCGTAAAAACGGCTTTCGTTTTTTCATCAATACCCTCTCCGTATGCATTCAGCACTCATTTAGGCCACTGTCCGTAAACAAAATAAAGGCTCTCACTTAACTTTACATCAGGGGTCCAAAAAGCGCCGGTGTGGGTGCATGTTTTCGTATTAGCCCAGTGCTAAGACACTCGATTCTACATATGAAGACTTTGATTAGTGAATTTGTTAAATCAGGTGTTATAGTGCTAGGCTAAACCTAAATGTGGACCTACACTGGTCCTTTTTGGATAAGTTTGGGAACCCCTGCTTTTTTACAGGAAAAATACTAATTGAGTGGCCCACTTCTCAGCTGCCCTCCCATGAGAGTTTCATTTGGTGTAATAGTTATATATATATATATAATATAATTTGGTGTAATAGTTTGTTGAGGTTTGCTGTCAGCCAGTGACTGAGAGCCCCTTTATCACAAAAGGTAAGTCCAGACATTACTTCAGACAGGTTATTCAAGGCAATTATAGACAAATTTATATATATATATATATATATATATATATATATATATATATAATATAATTTCAGTAATTTCAGCTCCTGGAGTTTAGCTATGTCCTCTGTGAGGGATGTATGTCTTCTGCACAATGATCTAATGGAAAGAGTTGAACAGTGCGGGAGCCACTTAAGTTTGCAGGTTTGTTACGACTTTTGACTAAAAAGATGAGCTACACATAATACGTTAATGAAATTAATATTTTGTCATGTGGTATACTGGATGCTCAGGAAACCTAGCTACTTATTTTATTCTCACATTCAATGTCTTCAGTCATTAGTCATTAGTATTTTGTAAAAACAAATATATTTTCATACAAGATGCACGCGTAGCCAGTTTAACATCTCTGTCTTTCTCCTCCAGGACAAAAGATAACCACCCCCCCCCCCCCACCCCACCCCCCAGCCCCAAAGTGCCTCTGCTCATGCGTGATCGTGAGATCTTGCCAGGCTGACTCATTTGGAATTTAGGAACCGGCTCTCATAGGCTATTATGGGAGGTCTTAATGAACCACTTGATTAAGCACATCACAGGACAGAAAGAAAAACAGTCAAACTTCCTGGCTTTCCGTTCTAATGTAAAGCCATTCCTTTAATCATTTCTAAAATTGGAAAAACACAATTTTTCAAATTCAATGCAAATACATAAACAATGATTTGGATAGAGCCCAGTCAAGCAGGTATGACTCCACTTCCTACAACCACACTGACAAAGTAACAGAGACCCAAACTTCCTGTACACAGTGAATGACAGGCTCCATAATGAATAATAATTTCAAAACGATGTCTCATGACAGGCAATTTCTTCAGAAAATTAAGCTGCAAATGTTTTTTCTTCTTTTTTTTTTTCAACGGGAAAACAAATATGGAACGCCTCCAACTTGCCCCTCAACATGGGCTTTCTTCCTTTTTAATCCCATTAGATATTTGATCTGCCTGTCCCCCACAGTTGCCCTAGGTGTGAAGGGGGATTGTGTGCAGTCTTCGCCTAGGGACAGGCGGGCTCTTATGCGAATCTGCTCCACAGCCAAGATACTGCACATCCACAGCTTCACAATTTACCCGAAAATCACTTTTTATGACTGACGAAATTTCCAAAGAGGGGAGAGGGAAAATACCCGCCCAAAAATCAAGTGTTATTAATGTCACGTCTGAAAGAAAATTACTGATCAGATTTATATATTAATGAAGACAGTTCATACAAATATTTCTAAATGCTAGTACATGTTTACAAATCTAAAGAAAACGTATTTTACTGAAGATTAATACATAATAATTTATGTTAGTTCATGACATGTTCAAGGACTAGTCCTGAAACATTATTAAAATTACAAAATATTATTTTTTTACACAGCAATGGTACAACAGATTTTACACTGTAACTGTCAAGCATTCATGCTAGTAAATAGAATGCAATGGTAATTATGAAAAGCATGACACCATTTTATTTATGTTAAGAATTAACCTTTTAAATGAAACATTAACCACTGAATGTAAAGGGGAAAATGCTAATGAAAATGTGTGTCCAGGTTGCAAAATATTAATAATATTAAATGCAGCATTAGCAGAAGGGGCAGGAGCAGTGGTAGAAATAGTATGAAATTATGAAAATTGATACTGATCCATGGACAGACTGAAAATATCTAGTTCCTTTTACGCTGCAAAAGCTTTCAACTGCCAAGAATGTTAAATAATAAAAAAATACAGAACAATCTCAGCCCTTAATTGAGCCACAGGGCGAATGGGTCAGTCGTCTTAAGTGCTGGCTAATTAAAAATTAAAAATACAAAATGACAAAGCCGGTGATTTAAAAGCGTTAATACTGTAAGAAAATCACAGGAAATGAGGGTGTCTAGGTTAGCTTGTTTCTGTGAAGCCTTGCATTAAGCAGAAGAGCATTAAGCAGAAGAGAAGGAGGAACGCTTCTCAGTCTTCTGTTCTCTTCAGATAACTCTGACGTGCCCGTTTAACCTTCCTTACATCAACACGCATGTCAAACGCAATGACGTCCAAGAGAAATCTTTCCAAATGAGCCTGTAAACTCTCATATTTCCTCTTCTGTCTTCGCAGCAATATCAAAGAAAAAAAATATACACAAAAACATTGATCTTTCATGAAAACAACACTGTGGTTTTACAATACTTTTACAAGTTTCAGAAGTAGCTCACAACTGTGACTCACGCACAATGCAGCTATCATTCCGTGCCCTGCGCTGGCATTTATTGTGTATGAATGTGGAAACAATCTCCATAGGATAAAAACACATGTCCATCCACGTACGGTGTGTTTAAGGTTCCTTTATTGTTTCGTTTTTTTTTTAAGCATTTTTCTTTTTTTTGAAAGCATTGCACAACACAGAATTTTACATGACAATGCAGTGAACCCCGAGCCCTACAGGAAAGGGAAACACTGGCTGGCAGAAAAGAAAAAAATTCAACGGGAGATGAAAGAAAACAATATATATTTTATATAAGTTTTTAAAAAATACAAATGTGTTTAAATTAAGAGATGGATAAAATGGAAAAAAAGAAGCCTTTTTGGAAGGCAGGGCAGAACGCTTTGGCAAGCGCCCACGTCTACACTGAAGTGAACCTGGCAACGGGGTGACGAATGACAAAAAGAAGCAGATTGGTCAAGGTCAGGGGTAAGGGGGAGGGGCGGGCTGGGCAGGGGACTGGCACTGCCAGTCTGTGCCAAGTGCGCTTTTAAAGGGTCCTGCGCTAGCCTATTTCATATGATATGTTTTTCTGTCTTTTTTTGTATCATACCAGATCAAGACCATATTATTCATTGCCAGGTCAGTGACTGATGCTTAATTCTTGACTTGTTCTTTCACCATTTGCTGCAAAGCGGTTATGTGTGGATGATTTATTCAATAAATAATGAACAACACACAGAAAACAGAGGAAAAGCATACTGTGTATTCTTCTGAAAATGACCAATAACGTTTTATATCGAAGATACAAGGGTTACAATGAAGTTCTTCTTGTCATTGGCTTTGCTTTCAGTTTGGATGCATGTGAAATATATAAGTGTGAGTGCAGCAGTCACAGAGAGGAGACATGAAGGCAAACAGGAACGAAGGGTTAAAAAAAATCTATTCCTGTTTTATGTGGGGGAGGATGGGCGAACTGCATAGACATGAATCATTCTTAGTAATTCAAGTGTTTCCATGACATCAATGGGCACCCTTCCAGAACTCCAACAAAGTCTGAAAGGTACTAAAGGAAAGCCACTGTAGCCATAGGGAAGCTGGCTTCAAAACATTCAATATAAAAAATAAAAAATAAATTAAAAAAATAAATTAAAAAACAGCGGAGCCCGAAACATTGTTTCTCTTCGAAAGCAGCTAATTTTGCATTCAAAATTAATTTTACACATTGGTCGATGAGCACCCAACTGAAAATCCCTGGCAGACTTGTCAATTCCTTGGCACAAGGATAGCTGAATAAATCAAAAGATTGATGAATAAATGAAAAAAGGTTGGGCGGAATACACGATGCCTTCTGTCCTCGCCAGCCATCGCATCGATCGATCTGTTTGCCGATCGGCGCCACCGCTGCGTTCCGCAAACTATTGATAAGGTTATAGGCGGCAGAATTCCGGAAAATTAAAATTCAACATAAGCTTCATGGGAGCTGTGCACTTGTTAAGTTCTTTTGAATGCGCTTGATTACATTCTAGGCAGGCACCCCAATGCAAAAGAGCCTTCATTATCTAGCCCCCCACCCATCCACCCACCCACCCACCCACCCAACCACCCTCCCCTGTCGAGAAATCAATAATAAAAAAAAAACCAACAAACCCACATAGACAACAGCTAAAGCAAATATAGGAATATGAATGCACAGGTAAACACATATAGAACAGACACAATACGCCTGCCCAGGGTGGCACACGCCCTGTTCTCAGCGCACGCAAAAAGCCATTTGCCTTTGTGCTCTTTTCCGTAGATATTAGGCAATATAGCGAGTCGTTTTGCTTTGAAAATCTCTCGGTTTCGAAGCCAAAAAAAAAAAAAACCCGAAGCCCCGAACCCCCGCGGGTTTGTTTTTTACCCATAAAGGCGAAGGAGAGCCGCCGGTACCGCGGCTTGCTGCTCTGCGTGCGTGCGTTTGTTTGTTTCAGACAAACCTCCGTTACTGAAATGCGGCAGTCACTGCAGATTTTTTTTTGGCACGGTGACAATGGTGGCACTGCCAAGCCCTATGGCTAAAACTACTAAAAGACGCATAAGGATGGCATTAGAGCTCAAATCTTTTTTCCTTTTTTTTTTTTTTTTTCCTTCATGGAGTACCTTGGTCTGGGTTTTTTGGTGTTTTGTTCGTTGTTTTGCCCTTCTGTATATATATATATATATATATATATATGTTGACTGCTGTGGTGTTATGAATGGTAATACTGGAAATGTACTCTTCGTTTTTTTTTTTTTAACGAACTCCTGCCCTCCACATATTTTCATTTATTTATTTATTTCAACCAGTTACAAGAGAAATTTAAACATTCATTCTCTTTTGTGTGGGGGATTTGGGTTATAATTCCACAATACCTGAAACACAATGCCTGTTGGAGACACACACACAGCTTTATGCTATACACTAAAACCTAAACAAATGAACAATGCACTCCATTATGTTCCTGTAAGAACAAAATAACATGCAGAATTCCTGAAGCAACATCCAGGATGACTGGATCCCCGAAATCCAGGAAAAGCTATTATTGATCTGAACATCACTTAGCTTTTCTCAGCACAAAGGAAGGATGCAAGTCCTAGCTCATAAATTTCGGTTACACATTGTAATGCAAAAAGATGAGGCCAATTTATTGTGTAAAAATGCATTTAGATGTACTTAACATTCATTTTGTACATGTCTCTCCTTCCAAGGGGAGCTGACAGCCAAATGTTAAAAATTCACCACTCAAGTAAAGAAGAGCTGGATTACAAATAGGCAAGAAAGGGGGGGTGGGGACATTTTTCAATTAGGGGCATAAATACTTTAGCCCAGAAGCAGTCACTCTGGTCTGAGGGTCCACGTCACATTTCACTTTTGCCATACTTTGTTTTTCTAGTAAAATCCACATGACCACCTGAAGATTTTACAAAATTGTTCTATTTTTCTCTCAGGCAGACACAACCTATTTAACTTCTCTGTGAAACGAGGAGTGTTTCTTTTCTTCATATGTCAGTGTTCTAAGAGTCACCGCTCCGACTAGAAATAACAACAAGGAAACCGCATTGATAACCTTTAGTCATTTAATTAAGCTCTCTCGCTTTAAATGTTATACGTCTGTCCGTTTCACACTCACCCCTCAGTGGCTCAAAGTGATCAGAAGAGGCTTTCCCTCAAATGAGTTCATTAAAGATTCGCAAGAGCCACAAACTCAGGAGTTCAGCTGACATTCGGGCGTTCTGATTCACTAAGCTTTAACCATTTACAACAACGGTCAGAAAACGTTAAGTGAATAACAACCAGTGTAACAGCGAAGTCCGCCTCCCCCCTCTGAAACGCGGGTGTGTCCGTGCCTTTGCTGACTGAATGCACTATTTGTTCGCATCTTGGCGAAAGGGAAAAAAAACAAATAAGGAATACAGTGCTCATTGTCTTAAAATGTACTGAATCGTAACCTACGTTTGGAGACCCACTGACAGGTCTCACAGGGTTGGGTACATAGCAACACATTATTGTGAATCTTGTGAACCCATAAGAGAAAAATGATATATTTTGAATATGTTGTTTAATGAACCTAAACAGCATTGCATGTTTAATTTTCATGTGAAAAACACTGGATGACTAGCGAAACCAAACTGAAACTGAAATGACACTATTCTAAAGAACACTATAAGGGCTTAAAGAAAAGGCAATCAAAAGTATCTTTCCTTTATGATCGTTCATGACCAAATAGCTTATTTAATCCAACTACTAAATGCAATTTCAAATACATATTCGGCATTTCCACTATAGGCTGTATTCAGCAATAAACTCCTACAGTTTAGGCCTAATACATTTGGACACAAATGCCACATTACAATGCTAAGAATTTACATTGAGATTTACTGATTAATCTTCTTCCTTTACAATTCCATAACTAAAAATATGTAAAAATTGCCCTTAACCATTCATATCAATGAAATTAAAACAAAAAGCAAAAAAGGGTTTGTGCTTCAATGTGTGAAAAAACAAATAGCACAATATGACTACAAGTCAGCATAAAATTAATAATTATACATTTCAATCAGCTACGCTAACATACAAATACCGTATTTAATGAAAATACTGCTGCAATTAAAATGTGAATTTAGTTTCCTATAAATGTAATTTTGACCAAAAATCTGATTATCACATTAGAAATTACAGAACAAAAAGCTGTTCTATTAAAATAAGCATACCCAACACCAATTATCTTCCATTTCATGCCAAATTAGCTTAAAACGTTTTTTTCCACTATTATATAACATTAAGTCAATACTACATTATTACTTAAACTGTTCTTCCATGCCGTATATTTTATACTGAGTACATAACACATTTATTTGGCCGGGGTCTCAATGGGATTCAGACTAAGCACCTTCCTGAGGAGTCCGACTGCCTCATCTCACCCCTCTATCTGCAGTCGTTTGCCCTAATTACCCCCCGCGCCCATCGGACGGGGCGAAAGGGGCTTTCACAGAGCGCCGTCCTGCTCTGGCCGATGCAGTCCCAGCGGAAGGACGCGGCGGGGCCGCCAGAGCCCCAACTCCTCTCTGAGGAGCGGCAGGGCTAATCTTCCTTCCTATAGTCATTTATAATCACCTCCGCCAGCCAGACCTCCACCACTCACCGCACACATCAGTCCAGGGCAGGGGGAAACTGCATCCATGCTATTGAACCGCCACACCCTTTAAAATGTTATCCAAGGAAGAAACTGCTTTTTTTTTTTTTTCTTCGCACCGTCCATTCAATAGCAGCTGTGTTATAAATATGGGAGCACATCAGGTTTGCTTGATACAGACAATTTTATTTCTTTCTTTGATTGGGTATTTTTCATTTGGTGAATGGTCCTTGGAAAACTGCAGCAGGAAGTGTTCTTCCTTTCTCTAAGCCCACATTCCTTTTAGTCGAGTGTGTTTTCTTTACTTCTCTGGGCAATCTCAAGGTATCAGATTTTGACTCTGCAAGCCAACTGCTAGACCCTTGGTTTCATGTGAAAAATGGGCCTTTAATAATTGAGCACAGAATGTAAACACGGGCATTTTAAACTGGGCCCAGGCCTTTCAGACGACGCTTGTGCACTGCACTGTCTGGCATGCCACAGGAGCTTCACCATGAGAGGTGAGGAGAGACGGAGACACACAGCTGCCGCTTGGCGTTTCCGTCTCGGTGCAGCCGGTGGAATGCCCAGCGATGCCCCCGCAGGGAGCCCAACAAAAACTGCCTCCCTCCCTCCCCCCACCACCCCCATACCACCACGACCAGCGCAGGCAGGCGGGCGGGAGGTGGGTGACTGCAAAGGAGGGCTCGCGTGTGGGGAAAGTCCATGTGAAACGCGCCCTCGTCCGCACTGGAGCACCGGTCGCTAAAAATGGGGGAACAGGTGAAGACAGCCGAATGTCTCCCCTGTCCGGGGGGGCGGGGGGGGTGCGGGGTCGGAGGTCTGAGTGGAAACCCGGTTGGGATTTCCGCTCATTACGCGCCGTCGAGTCGCTGAAAGCTGGTCAGCTGGGTGAAACGACCTCGCTCTCACTCCTCCTCCTCAGCACAGGGGCACGTCTGTCATCCCCACATTCATATGCACATGCATAGCTGTACATGCCTCTGCACTTTCATATACGCTATTCCGGGTGTCCACGGTCTTGGCAATCACACATTCAACCTGGCTTTTTTCACCCGCTGGAATATTAAAAATGAGCCGGTATTATCAGCCGTGTTCTTGCTAGATGATGGTGGAGAATCCTGCAGAACCTGTTTTACAAAGCCTGTTATGAGGGTAGGCAGGCAGTTCTACAGAGGGCTCAGTTGAGAGCTGGCACAATCAGTACCCGACTTGAATGACTTTGTCCATCACTAATCAGCAGTGAACTTGTCCAGAATTAATGCCCACCTTTACTTTAATTATATAATGTAGTGAGCTCCATAATGTTCGGGACATATTTTAAAGACATATTTTTTTCTTGATTCGGCTCTGTACTCACACAATTTGTAAGAAAAAAAATTCACTCAATGTTAAAGTGTACCTTCTCAGCTTTTATTTAAGTGTATAGATGCCCAAACTTTAACCCCCCCCCCCCCACCCCCCGCCAGGTTTCACAGATGAGGGTGGGTGCTTTGGATCTTGGGCAGTTTTGGCCTCCGCACTTTGCTCTTGCCATCACTCGGTCTCATCTGTCCCCAAGACCTTTTTCCAGAGCTCTGCAGGCTCTTTTAGGTACTTCTTAGCACACTGAAACCTGGCCATGCTGTTTTTGCAGCTAAACACTGGTTTGCATCTCTCAGTGTACCCTCGGTGTAGTGTAGTTCTGTTTGTGAAGCCTTCTGCAGACAGTAGTCACTGAAACATCCACACCTGCCTCCCAAAGAGAGCTTCTAATCTGTCGGATAGGTGTTTGGGGGTTTTTCTTCATTATGGTGAGAATTGTTCGGTCATCAACTTTAGAGGTTTTCCCTAGCCTACCGGGCGCTTTGCGATTACTGAGCTCACCAGAGCTCTCTTTCTTCATAATGATGTTCCAAACAGTTTATTTTGGGAAGATAAAGGTTTGCCTATGTCTCTGACTATTTTTATTCTTATTTCACAGTCTCATAATGGCTTCATTGGCACAACACTGGTCCTCGTGTTGGCAAATGCCAGTAACAGACTCCAAAAGCAATCAAAAGCCTAGAATCAAGACTCGATACTGAAAGCTCTCTTAAACCTGAACAAAAAAAAAAAAAAACGAAATGGGAGGACAATGTAGACAAAGTGCTGACATTTCTACAAGCGGAGACCAAAATGTATCAAAATACCCTTTAATAAAAACTGAGAATCTGCACTTTAACCACATGTACATTGTTTGATTACAAATGTAAAATCATGGAGTACAGAGCCAAATCAAGAAAAAAAAGTCTTTGTCCCAAACATTATGAAGCTCACTGCATATGAGAGCATTAAAAAATCTATGTGAAATGATGCATTCTAAAAGAAACTTCCCAATCCAAACTGCCACCCCATTGAAAAGGCTATACTGAAACAACAAACTGCAAGCAACAACATACTGTAAAACCAATAAAACCCTAGCAGTCATAGCACACGCCCTTCTATGTCCACTGGTTCTTACCAATGTTTCCGGCTGACTGACTGTGAGCCACGGTCATGCTCAGAGGGAGTTGTCTAGCGGTACAGTTCCCGCCCAAGTAGAGCGGGAGATGTTGCACGGTAGCCTTGCTCTGCATGACAGATGAAACGATGACGAGGCTCGCATGCCGCATGTGCACCGGTCCTCCACGGTCATGCATATTGCATGGAATGTTCCGGGACACTTCTCTCACCTCTTCCCATTAATGGCACCAGGAGCTACACTCCGCTTCCTTCAGGATCATGTCAGGAGTTGTACTTGGCACAGTTGGGGTTCGCACCAGGAGCCACACTTGGCACTGGTAAAGATCTTGTCGGGAGTTTCGCCTGGCTTTAAAGACCTTGCTAAGGGAGCTGTACTTGGCACTGATCGAGATCAAACGAACACTGCCATGTCATGCCACAAAAGTATGCAGTATACATCTCTGACATCCCTTGACACGGACATAGGCATTCTGGGATGAAATAAAGCCTTCTTTGCATACCCAAACTCAAGAAGCGCGAGTAGTGAGCAGCCAGCTTCAAGCTGAGACACATCTGCAGCCGTGTCTTCGCTGGCTTAACACCGTCAAACCAGAAATGCTTAAAGGATTACATCCAAAACAAAACGTGAAGAAGAACAGTTTCAGCAATATTCCAACACGCTGAGTCTAATCGTATTCCAGCTTAATGTTCAAGTTCTCTGAAGAAGGCAGCTCACTGAAAATGAAACCCAGGGAATGGTGGACGCACCTCGGTTGGACATACCAACACACTTAAATGAGATACCAGCACTACGACTATTATTTTTAAAAGGTTGACAGAGAAATGCTGGTCCAACCGAAAGCCTTTCCTGGGTGTGATTTGCAAATACCGAGAGAGTCAGTACTGCATCCCAGCCTCACCGCCCCCCACCCCCCCCCCCCCCCCCCCACCCCCCAAACATAATTATGGAGCGCTCACTGAGGAGGGCTGCAGTGGCTCAGTACTGGGAGAGCAGGTGATCCGTCAGGAACAGCTGGAGATGGAGATGCGGGGGGAGGGGGTGGTTGGGGGGGGTGGGGGGTGGGCTGCAGCTGCTGAGAAACGGAGAGGCTCGGAGAGACAAGGCGCCCATCAAACCTGCGCCGACCTCAAAGGCTGCGCGCTACGCGTTCCGGCGGGTACGGCATGCCCGCCTGCGCTCGCACCTGTGTCCAGGTGCGCCACACTGCCCCCAGGGGACAGAACGCGATCTTCTGCGGATTCCTTAATAGGAATAATAGACTTCACAGGTCATTCAGAAAACGCAAGGTAGAGCCACAGGACATTACGCGTGTAGCCAGATGCTGAACGACGTGGCCAGGTCCAGAATGGCTTCATCCAACGCAACAGAGACGTGCCCACAATCCTCTCTGGTCTGGGTTTGGGCTCTGGCCCACAGGAGGAGGAGGGGACTGGAGCGGGAGGGGGCCGGGCCTGGTCACCTGGTACCCCTCTTCCTGACGTCCTTGTGACTCAGCGACCGCGGACACGGGTGTTCTGTGGGGGGGGTTTAGGGGCCAGGGCGCACACGCATGCCAGGTGGAGGGGGGGGGACGCTCGAGCTCATCCTCGCCCGGCCTGGTTCAGAGGCTTGGCAGCCAGCGCTGATTAGAATAATCACACGGCAGAGGGCTCGCCTGAATGCAAACCGGCCGGCTACTGAGAGAGAGACACGGCCTCCTCCATCCTCCTCTCCGCTTCCGCTACTGAGAGAGAGACACGGCCTCCTCCATCCTCCTCTCCGCTTGGGCTACTGAGAGAGAGACATGGCCTCCTCCATCCTCCTCTCCGCTTGGGCTACTGAGAGAGAGACACGGCCTCCTCCATCCTCCTCTCCGCTTGGGCTACTGAGAGAGAGACACGGCCTCCTCCATCCTCCCCTCCGCTTGGGCTACTGAGAGAGAGACACGGCCTCCTCCGTCCTCCTCTCCGCTGAGGCTACTGAGAGAGAGACACGGCCTCCTCCGTCCTGGTCTCCGCTTGGGCTACTGAGAGAGAGACACGGCCTCCTCCGTCCTCCTCTCCGCTTCCGCTACTGAGAGAGAGACACGGCCTCCTCCATCCTCCTCTCCGCTTGGGCTACTGAGAGAGAGACACGGCCTCCTCCGTCCTCCTCTCCGCTTCCGCTACTGAGAGAGAGACACGGCCTCCTCCGTCCTCCTCTCCGCTTGGGCTACTGAGAGAGAGACACGGCCTCCTCCATCCTCCTCTCCGCTTGGGCTACTGAGAGAGAGACACGGCCTCCTCCGTCCTCCTCTCCGCTTCCGCTACTGAGAGAGAGACACGGCCTCCTCCATCCTCCTCTCCGCTTCCGCTACTGAGAGAGAGACACGGCCTCCTCCATCCTCCTCTCCGCTTGGGCTACTGAGAGAGAGACACGGCCTCCTCCATCCTCCTCTCCGCTTGGGCTACTGAGAGAGAGACACGGCCTCCTCCATCCTCCTCTCCGCTTGGGCTACTGAGAGAGAGACACGGCCTCCTCCATCCTCCTCTCCGCTTCCGCTACTGAGAGAGAGACACGGCCTCCTCCTTCCTGGTCTCCGCTGAGGCTACTGAGAGAGAGACACGGCCTCCTCCATCCTCCTCTCCGCTTCCGCTACTGAGAGAGAGACACGGCCTCCTCCATCCTCCTCTCCGCTTCCGCTACTGAGAGAGAGACACGGCCTCCTCCGTCCTCCTCTCCGCTTGGGCTACTGAGAGAGAGACACGGCCTCCTCCATCCTCCTCTCCGCTTGGGCTACTGAGAGAGAGACACGGCCTCCTCCGTCCTGGTCTCCGCTGAGGCTACTGAGAGAGAGACACGGCCTCCTCCATCCTCCTCTCCTCTTGGGCTACTGAGAGAGAGACACGGCCTCCTCCATCCTCCTCTCCGCTTGGGCTACTGAGAGAGAGACACGGCCTCCTCCATCCTCCTCTCCGCTTGGGCTACTGAGAGAGACACGGCCTCCTCCATCCTCCTCTCCGCTTCCGCTACTGAGAGAGAGACACGGCCTCCTCCGTCCTCCTCTCCGCTTGGGCTACTGAGAGAGAGACACGGCCTCCTCCATCCTCCTCTCCGCTGCTACTGAGAGAGAGACACGGCCTCCTCCATCCTCCTCTCCGCTTGGGCTACTGAGAGAGAGACACGGCCTCCTCCATCCTCCTCTCCGCTTGGGCTACTGAGAGAGAGACACGGCCTCCTCCATCCTCCTCTCCGCTTCCGCTACTGAGAGAGAGACACGGCCTCCTCCGTCCTCCTCTCCGCTTCCGCTACTGAGAGAGAGACACGGCCTCCTCCGTCCTCCTCTCCGCTTGGGCTACTGAGAGAGAGACACGGCCTCCTCCATCCTCCTCTCCGCTGAGGCTACTGAGAGAGAGACACGGCCTCCTCCGTCCTGGTCTCCGCTTGGGCTACTGAGAGAGAGACACGGCCTCCTCCGTCCTCCTCTCCGCTTCCGCTACTGAGAGAGAGACACGGCCTCCTCCGTCCTCCTCTCCGCTTGGGCTACTGAGAGAGAGACACGGCCTCCTCCATCCTCCTCTCCGCTGCTACTGAGAGAGAGACACGGCCTCCTCCATCCTCCTCTCCGCTTCCGCTACTGAGAGAGAGACACGGCCTCCTCCGTCCTCCTCTCCGCTTGGGCTACTGAGAGAGAGACACGGCCTCCTCCATCCTCCTCTCCGCTTGGGCTACTGAGAGAGAGACACGGCCTCCTCCGTCCTCCTCTCCGCTTCCGCTACTGAGAGAGAGACACGGCCTCCTCCATCCTCCTCTCCGCTTGGGCTACTGAGAGAGAGACATGGCCTCCTCCATCCTCCTCTCCGCTTGGGCTACTGAGAGAGAGACACGGCCTCCTCCGTCCTCCTCTCCGCTTCCGCTACTGAGAGAGAGACACGGCCTCCTCCATCCTCCTCTCCGCTTGGGCTACTGAGAGAGAGACACGGCCTCCTCCATCCTCCTCTCCGCTTCCGCTACTGAGAGAGAGACACGGCCTCCTCCGTCCTCCTCTCCGCTTGGGCTACTGAGAGAGAGACACGGCCTCCTCCATCCTCCCCTCCGCTTGGGCTACTGAGAGAGAGACACGGCCTCCTCCGTCCTCCTCTCCGCTGAGGCTACTGAGAGAGAGACACGGCCTCCTCCATCCTCCTCTCCGCTTCGCTTTTTATTCTTTCCAAACGCGCTCCTCCGGCGGCCTTCGAGAAAAACATACGCTCAGAGCTCCCGTTCCGCAATGCATCGCACGCTCGCCCTCTTTTCACTCTTCTTAAAACACAAGCAGCAACTTCCCAAATGAAATTCCCTTTCAAAGCGACGGTCGCCTAATCCTTTTGCGTTTGTTCCGCCGCGGCGGCGGAGTGAGAGTAAATTGCTGAATTCTGGGGCCACGTTCGGGTCTGTGACCATTTCAAGTCGAGGCTGAAAACGGGCCGTCTTTGAAACGCGAGATAACAAGACGCTGTCATTTGAAAGTCGTCCGTACACAAAATGGAATTCAGAGTGGAATGAATACAAACAAGCCGAAGAATGGCTTTTTCTTTTTCTCACGGAAATGGAGGTGTGCACCAGGAATCGCGGCTTGTGATTGTCTAGCAGCCTAAATCTAGAGGCTGGCTTTTCTACGCGACTGTCAGCATGTGTGGCGCTGCATAGCGTTAAAAAGAAAAAGAAGGCTTGGGGTTGAATGAGACGGGGACGTGACCCTATCAGCAGTGACGGCTCTGAAATGCTATTCCTCTCTGGGCATAAAGTATGACTCAACTGCAATTTCATCAATGCTCCATACGCCAGCTAACACAGGAATCAATATTGGTCAGCACTTCATTTTTATACTCTTTTTAATTAAGCCATAAATAGGCTAATCTGTGGTTCTGTAACAAATTCATCAGCCCCCAGAATGCATTTTACCATCTATGACTCTATCTGGACTGCACAACCTCACTGCATTCTGGGAACTGGAGGTAGAAAGCAGCAATGTAAACGGAATTGCCCTGTCTGCTTCAACTATAATCCTACAAAAAACCTCCTACATTCAAAAAAATGTATTCTCATTGTCCACAACAGCTAACTGAGCCCACTTCGAGATCTTAAATAAAAACACTGACTTTTTGCAGGAAGTCTAAAATCAAGTATCTATTCTAATCAATGAAATCCCTGCAAGTAGAAAAAAGGGAAATAAAAGTGAGTTTTAGAATTCAGAAGCCCTGAATTTGCATTAAATTCAAAGGTATGGAGTTGGCAGGAAATCTTCTAACATTAGGTCACGAACAAGTATTTATTTGATCAGACATTGACATGCTGTAAAACTGAACACTTTTATTTAGTTCAGCGTATATATATACTCTGACAGAGAACATAAAAACAGGAACAGAGTGCATAAAGAACCTTGGCAGTGAAGCCTGGGTCGTGGGTGGGGTGGGTGAGTTGAGGGGGGGTTGAATAGGAAGGGGGGGTGGGGGGGTATCTTTGTGTTTTTCTGTCGAGAATTACAGCGGCATTTCGACGCGCAAGATATCTGAATTAGTCGCACAATCTATTAACTCCAAAGGACGTAAATGATGGTGACAGGCTCTCCGCGTGGCCAGCGCCTGGGATAATGCCTCTGCCGCGCGGGGGAAAGTTTGGTGGCAGATAGGTCACTGTCTGGAGGGGAACCGAGCGAGCGGCTCTTCGGCGCGATCGCGTCGCGATCCCTCATCCCGCCGCCCGCAGCCCCGACCGAAATGCAAGAGAGACGCCGAGCGCTCAAAGCAAAAATCTGCTTCCAGGACAATCCATTATATCTGACAAGTTAAATGTTCCATGGTAGACCATATGGCACCGGAGCAGTGCCGACAATGGAAGAGAGAGAATCAGGAAATGCATCACAATTAAGGTGTTTGGCTACACTTTGGATTCCTTCGGCGGCTCCTCTCTTTCAGCCACTTCTCCGAGTTTTATCCGGAACGTATGTAAAGCAGTTTTTTCTATTTTATTTTTTTTTTTAGTTATTGTTATTTTTTCTCGCTTTGACCTTTGACCTCGAAATGGAGGGCCGGGTGCTTGGCACACAGTGGCTTTATTCCTCTGTTAAAATGCCTGGCACATCAGACCGCACGTGCTGACAGACCCCCTCGCCACTCCATCGCCCCCCCCCCCCCCCCAACCTTTCCCCGGTGATGATGATCGCCGCGCGGACACGCTGAGAACGAGCCCGGCACCGGCACCGCACCGCGCCCCGGCCCGTTTATTCCGAGGCCTCTCCGAATAGCACGGAGCGGCGTTCCACATACGCGTAATCCAGCCGCCCCGCCCCCCCGCCCCCCCGCCGACGCGCCCGCGCCGCGCGCGGTAAAGAGACGGCTCTGCCGTAAGCCGCCACATAATGACACTTTAAATACCTCCAGAATCGCTCCTGTGGATATTGGCAGGGCTCAGCCGGGGTCGAACCTGCAGCGATATGCGCCCTAATCTCTGATCAAATGCGACGCGATGCTCTCCGGCTAAGCTTGGGAGGATCAAACCGGGCTTGTGCAGAAATATCTACGGACGGGCTTTAAAGAGATAGAAGATTACGCCGCTAATGGCCGTCTTCCTCCTAGAGCCGCTCGCCATAACCATAATGATAATGACGCCGACGACAATCACAATAATAACAAGCGCTATATTACAAACAATCATTTCGATAACAATGCCCTCTTAAATCAGATAATAGCCCAGTACCCAAATGACAAGTAATGGAACCAGCAGGCGCAAGATAGCTTCTTTTTTCTTTTCCCTTTTCTCTTTTTCCTTGGTGTAACTGACATAAATCGCACTTTCATTGCAAAAACATTGTGTAGCCGTTTTTCCTCTCCGATGCCTCAACGTGTTAATTCGGCTCTTATTTATATTTAGCCGGAGTTTCTATTGTTGGATTTGTTTACACGTGTATCTCTGACATCATCGCGGAGCTCTCCAGATGGGCCCCGTCCTTCTCCCCCACAGAATCTCTCGCTCTCCTCGTCCTCCCGGCTCTTAAGGTGGAGCGCGGCATTAACGCGTCGCCGCCGCGCCGCGTATCGAACCCGCCACGGATGCGGCCGCGCTCGGATACCGCCGGTGTGAGGCTCTAGCTCCGCGCCGCACGCGGAGGCTCCTTCCAAACGCGTCGCCAACCGAGGGCCACGTGGAGCAGAGGAAGCAGGAGAAGTACACGACACAATCCACATAATTTAGTCGCTAAACAAGCTGCTGCTCTTTAACAGGGCAATCCATAACCATTTACACGCTATGGAGTATTCTGCTGAATAACACGTCTAAGCACCGGGGCAGCACATTCCGTGAAAGCCATCCAGCCGGCCGCGGCGTTGGCCAGCGATTAGACGGCTGCTGTTAAACTGTTGACACCAGTCATTGACGAGAGACGAGACGTCGAAGTGAACTACACCAAGTTCCCTCTTCTACATCCATTTTAATTCAATCAAAGCTCCATCAGTCTAATTGCACTAGCCGGTCAGATGTTGCGGTAATTTTCGGAATGCACTGTACTGAGCCTGAATGCCAATATCCCCGCATTTAATTGCCTAAAAGCCTGATGGAAGGGGAGAAAAGGAGAGAGAGGGAAACACACAGCAGGAGCTGCGTGCTAAAAGAAGGCAAGGTCACAAATTATAATGAACTGTTCCCCACACCTCAGCCCGGGCCCTAATGCTTGTTAAAAAAGCAGATTAACAGCTGCAGGAAGATAATGAGTGTAATGCGAACCCGTCACTTTCCCGCTCCGACTGGACAAAGGCGTTACATAACGGAGGCACGCTCCCTGTTCCTACCTGCCGGACAGTGGGGCGGGGCCCCAGCGCGGGCTCGGAAAGGGAACGGGGCGCGCCGGACCCTTCTCAGTTACCGCTCCCTCATTCGGGACTGAAAACGGTTGGGACGCATCCCGGCGGGAAAAGTAGCGCACGCTGACTGAAGCGGCCCCTCTGAAGGGAAGCCTGCTGCCCTTCGCCAGGCCCATTCATTTCATGGGGACGGGCTGTGGGGGGGGGGGGGGGGAGGTGGCACAGAGCAGACTACCACACACCACCCTCCCCACCACCACCCCCCTCTCCCTATCCCCTCCCACCCCCCTCCCCTCCGCAGCCAGAGGTGCTGAACCTGTCTTGTCCGCCCACCGCTGGTCAGCGCAGGTTAATTCCATCTCCTGGACTCATCAGCGCAGGGCATCATTCAGGGGAACGACCTGTCAATCTCAGCCATTTCTAAAACGCTGAATTACATTAAAGCGTGGAGCCCCAACAGCCAGCCAGCCAGCCTCCGCACGGAGGTGACAGGAAGTCACTTTGGTCACAGCGCTGTCACATTAATGCCAAATCTCTGCCCTCGGCAAAGCTTTAATAAGGCTTCACAGTGTACGCTAAAAACATTACCACTTACGCCGTGTTAAATAATGTTTTCAGAGCGCTTAATAAAATAACTCCATGAAGGAATCATTCAATTGAAAAATATGCTTTAAAAGCATGCAAAAAGTTTGGCTTCAACGCCAGAAAAAACAACCTAAATATAAACTGCAGAAATGACAATGAAGATGACTTTTCCCTGCATTTTTAAAGCACTCTGATTAACCAGCTCACAAAATAAAGTCCAGACTTCATGTGGATGTGAGCACTGAAGTACTCAACTCAAAACTGACCCTGAGAATTACAAACTGTACTCTACATGACTGCTCAGAATGTGTTCACTGAAAAGCCCAACAAATAAAATAGATTTTGGCAGAAATATCAATTGAATACCAGCATTCACTTAAAAAAAATGACTTTGAGAGGTCAGGGCTGTGCATATATTCACTGCACTGCTTAAACATAGCACCCCCTGAACAGCATTAAAGCACAGGCCGTTGTGCGCTAAGTTTTAGCAGCGAAGCTAGCGCGCGACACAGCCCCTTGTTTTAGCGCACGTGAATATGAAACGGAGCAGAGAAAGCGTTAGCCTCATCTCAGGACAAAAGAGAGCGAACGCACGCGGCTGCGTCTGGCTGGCACAGGCGCGCGCCGAGGCCCCCACGCTCCTCTGGAGGACCGCGCCGCGCCCCGTGCCAAAACCGCTTCAGAGGACGCGCGGCGGAGGAGTTCCGCCGAAGGTGAGGGTGCGCAGGCAAACAATTTGCCCTCATTCGGCCCAAATTGCGGTAATGAATTTAGGGCGAGTGTCCAGTGCGGCTCGCCGCTGAAGAGCCTGATCAGACCGCCCCGTCCAGCTGATACCTTAATATCCCACATTAATCAGCAGCTAAGCAGGGTGACGAGCGGTGACCTCTGTTCGCTAGTGCGCTCTCAACCAACGCTACTCTACTAAGCAAATCTTTTCCAAGTTTTCAATTTGCATTTCTATTTTATTTCCACCAAGATATTTTTGGGGGTTTTTTCTGTCTGTTTTTGAGGGACATTGTTTAAAAAGACAAACAGCATCATGGATTTTTAAAAATAATTACATGGAATATATGAATTTTGCCACTGATGTACTTTCTCTGAAAAAAAAAAATTACTTCCACAATTACAATACAATGTTTCACTTTTTAGTGATTTATGTTCATATAAACAATATAAACCAGCCACTGTTATGCCAACTGACAAAATGCTTCATAAAAATAAGGGAATTCATGATCTTTTTTTTTTTTTAATTGCAAGGTACAATAACGAAGCAAAGCACATCCATTTTATACAATAACTGAATTTGAATGAATGAAGTTCTTTTCAGCAAAACATTGGAGCTCATTTGAAATTTATGGAGAGTGGATGTACTGCAAAGTACCCAAGCACTAAAAACCCTAATTGGTCATCCCTAGTTTCATATCAACAGTTTGTCCTAGGTGATATATGCAGTATAATTGTGTATCTAAAATGATCCAAAATTATCATGGTTTTTTATTTTGTCAGCAGCAAAATTAAAAACAGTGTCCGTTAATCTTCACATATCAATGTTCTAACAAACTTCAAATGGACACAAATGCAGTAAATTAGACTCTAAAAACAATTTTTCCTCCTCAAACCTTGAGCGAATGCTGTCGGTCTCATAACCATAACAATCAGCAGCTGCTGAAGTTCAGTTCTGATAACACAACTGATAGCAGCAGTTGCAATGTTGACTATTTCTAAAAAAAAAAACAAAGACAAAATGGATCATTTAAGCTATAACCCAACCAAATGTGAACTGAAACTAAGGGGTACAAGGCAATAAACTCAATAAAACTAAACACTTCCCAAACCAATTTTCTTTACAAGAAATTCTCTCTAGCCATTTCAAAATGAGAGGCGTTCAAAATAGAAATAAGCAAATGGACAAATGGGTCGATTACTCTCCTGTGGCTGCAACAGAACAAAATGAAATATGAAAGAAGAGAGGAGAAGCATTTATAGTCAGAATGGTATAAGGCACTACTACCAGGAAGACACTGTTAACCATAATCTTCACACTGTCTCAAACAGGAAACATCTGCTCATGCACCTAACTTCTGCAATTTACACACAGGCTCAGACACACACACACACACACACGCACAGACACACAGACAAACACACAGACACACACGTATGCACAGACACACACAGAAACACACAAACACACACACACAGACAAACACACACACAGAAACACACACATACACAAACACACGCACAGACACACACTGAAACACACACACAAACACACAGACACACAGACACACACAGACACACACAGACACACACAGACACACACACACACAAAGGCCTGCTCCTAAAAGCCCCGTTTGACAGCAAGCTAGAAGGATACATCCTCAGATCAATATTATTTTCCTTCCTTTTTTATCCCTGAACCCTGGCAGCAACAAAAGAACAGATGAAGGGGGTAAAGATTCTTGACCAAATTTTTCTAAACTATTTATCCTTAAGGGGAATATTAATTAAGTTTCTGCATCCATACAAAACTGTTCTCCTCTTTAGGGATTTTGCTCACACATAAATCCCCCCATCCTGATTTGAAAGGGTTTAAAACACCAAATTGAGGAGCTTCTCATTGGCAGACAAACGGCCCTTAATACGCGGTGCCGAGATGTCGAACCCCCTCGCTGCCCGCCCACCCCCATTTAAAATGCCCCTTGGATTAAGACAGAAAGTTGGCAGAGGTGCCAGCGTGGTGGCAGTAAATGTGTCGTTACTCCCAACGACTCTTCAAAGGCGCTCTTTATTAAAAGAAGTAGCCCTGGAGAGGGGCCAGAGGGCTCGGGTTCGGGGGGACGTCCCGCTCCCTCCGTCGGCTGGCCGAGGGGGTACGGGGGGCGCGGAGGGCCGCGCTCCGAGCCCCCGCGAAGCCGCGCCAAAGCAACGCGGCCGGCGAAACCTAAAAAGGCAAAGCCCAAGGTAAACACGGGCGCTACGTTCTGGAGCCACCTCAACCGTTCCCCATTTTAAAAAAACGTTTCATCCGCTACCCCCTCCTACAGCCAAGCAGGACTCCAGCCTCCTCCCCATCGCCCGATCTTCCTGATGGCAGAGCTGCACCTCTTCGGATAGCAAAGGGCAATAAAAGCGGGAATTAAAAGGGCCCCGATGAATATTGGAATCCCTTTTTCCCCGTTATTAATTATACTAATTTATCTCCTTGGTGTGGAAGGCAGTGACTGCACAACAAAGAGAGCATGGCTGCCACGATGCGAAGGGGGCAGCTCAGCCCTGGCAGTGCCCAGGGGGCGCCGCCGTCTCCTGCCAAAATTTCGCAGGCGGAATCAGTATTCCAGCACCGCTCCGCACCACACCGCACGCAGCCACCGCTCACCAGCAATAAACTTCCTTTTGTTCCGCACACACATTCCCACTATGGAACGAACCAAAGAGCTTTTTTACATTTGTATTTTTTTATTTTATTTATTATAAATGCACATTTTTAAAATACTAAATGTTTACAGTTGCTTGTGTGTGCACATATGTACGTAAGATCACACAGGCATACAGACACTCACGCACGCGCGCACACACACACACACAAATGCACGTATGCATCAACAATATGCAAAACATATAGCACAACATAGTAACACGTTTATGGCTTATTTACATGCCAAGAAATTACCCATATTTAACATGTAGTCTAAGAAGGAGAACTGCTTTTTCATGCTTTTATTTATTTTAAGCTCTGCTTTTACAAATAGTAAAACACTATCCTCTGTCTAAATCATTTCCAATTCCCCACTTGGAAATGTATTTATTTTTATTTTATTATTTTTAATTCAATCAAATTGCGGTTGTTCCTTTTTGCTTTTCCCCCCAGTCAGACTGTTAGAAGTAGCACTATAAATAAATGGCAGGCATTTGCTTTAATTCGGCTGTTTATTTAAATTTCCAGCGTGCCCTGTTTGTTCGCGGGGCCGTGTCAGAATGGAGCGGCGCGGGCGCGGCGAGGGCAGACGTGCCCCTTTCAGGAGGCCCTGCAGAGGCCTCTCCCAGACTGGCACAGCTGCCCGCTTTGTGCCAGCCGCGGGAGTTTAGGAGCCCATGCCACGTCGCTCAGCCCAGACAGACACAAGCGCCGCACAACAAAGAGCTTTAGCGCTAAGCTGGGAGAAGAGCTTTGTTGAGCTCACGATTTGTTTTCTGCCAGTTCCGGTAAACGGCGCTGGCGGGGCCCGTTTCAGCAGAGAGAGAGAGAGAGAGAGGGAGAGAGAGAGAGAGAGAGAGAGAGAGAGAGAGAGAGAGAGAGAGAGAGAGAGAGAGAGAGAGAGAGAGAGAGAGAGAGAGAGAGAGAGAGAGAGAGAGAGAGAGGGAGAGAGAGAGAGAGAGAGAGAGAGAGAGAGAGAGAGAGAGAGAGAGAGAGAGAGAGAGGGAGAGAGGGAGAGAGAGAGAGAGAGAGAGAGAGAGAGAGAGGGAGAGAGAGAGAGAGTGAGAGAGAGAGAGAGAGAGAGAGGGAGAGAGAGAGAGAGAGAGAGAGAGAGAGAGGGAGAGAGAGAGAGAGAGAGAGAGGGAGAGAGGGAGAGAGAGAGAGAGAGAGAGAGAGAGAGAGAGAGAGAGAGAGAGAGAGATAGTTAGAGAGAGAGAGAGAGAGAGAGAGAGAGGAAGAGAGAGAGAGAGAGAGAGGAAGAGAGAGTGAGAGGGAGAGAGAGAGAGAGAGAGAGAGGGAGAGAGAGAGAGAGAGAGAGAGAGAGAGAGAGAGAGAGGGAGAGAGAGAGAGAGAGAGAGAGAGAGAGGGCGTGCGCGCGGCCGGGGCGAGTCGGACTGCGGCGGCCGAACCGGGTCGCGGCCCCCATCCCCCCCCCACCCCCTGTGCAGTCTGGGACGAGGAGGATTAGCGGCGCGCGAGGGGGTGCGGGTCGGCGGGATGGCGCATCCGGAGGCTCGGCCTCCTTCCCCCGCCGTCGCCATGGAGCACGGCGAGAATGGGGCAAAAATAACCCTGAACGCCATGACACCAGCACGGTGTGTTCCGGGGGACAGCAAATCAGCTTTTTTTCTCGTAGCTTGTTTTTTTTCTATTATGTACGTACAGATTGGGGCTGTGTCAACCTCGCTTTTAAAAAAAATGTACTTATTTATTTTTATTTTATTTCGTCTGGCTTAAAACACACTTTACCGAGCTAAAAAACAAGAGTGTCTTTCTGTCTTTCCCACTTCAAACGAGTCCTACCCTCCTACCAAGCTGGATAAACATCAACATCATCCAAAATTTCTTTTCAATGCCATGTTCCCACCTGCTACAGCAGAGGGAAATGGGAGAAAAGGCAATTCAATTTGGCCCTGCTTATGAAGTCATTTCCACTGCCGAGTGGAAGAGATTTGTATTGACTGTGTGTGTGTGTGTGTGTGTTTTTTTCTTTTTTTCCTAGTTCTGTACCATGAAGATTCAGGGAGGAACTGATGCAAGAAAGTTGTGAGAGCAGGAAACCATATTGGATAAGTTGAAATAAATAAATAAATAAATAAATAAATAAATGAATAAATAAATATTTTTTAAAGGCAAAGTTTCATGATATGCACTCAAAATGTGGGAGTATAGGCCTGTAATCTTTAAAACACATGTTTTATTGTATCAAATTCTTGCATATCAAATGTTACCACCTCCAAAAATGTAACCAAATGAAAAAAATAAATTTTCAAAAGAGAAAACAAGCGAGTGATTCCATATCTCTACATCTGAAAGCGCTCTGGTGAAAACTTTGATAAAACAGACACTAATGCGACACAATACTTTTAAGGATTATGCTGGTAAATTAAAGAGGTTATAAAACAAAGCACTTTTCTGTAATCTTTTGTTTCCACGGATTAACCTTCTCTTTTTATACGGTAGTCCCTGTGCTAAGTCCCTTTCTACTTCCCAGTGGGGAGTTAGTGGGGGATTTTTAATGTTGTTTCATTTGTTTAATTTTTTTCACCCAGTATTTCCGTCATAACGCGGATTAAACAACCCGTTCACCACAAGACCTCCTCACTGGAAACACAGAGGATTCCCATTAGCATGAGCGAGCTGCTTCAGCCCAGGAAGATGCTACAAAGGATTATGGGGAAAATCAACATCCACCTCACAGAGGAGCAGAGGTGGGGAAAATATGATCAAATGTAATTAAATATTTGCTTTGTTTAAATAAAAAGTCAAAGGTGTTCTGTTCTCTCCACATCATATCATATATTTGTATCATAAACACATTTGGGGGGTATATTTAGCAACCACTCAGCTACCAGAACACAGGCTTTTTTTTTTTTTTTTTTTGCCCGTGGAACACCCCTTGTGAACTCAAGTGTTTGCTGTACAACCCCAATGTTTTCCATACCTCCTCAGTGTCACTGCAAGCTCAGAGGGAGCTGGGAGACGTAGTCACACTCACAGGTACAGAGAGGGTGATTCACAGTTCAGAGGCGTGAGTAACAGAAAGGGTCGTGCAATAACCACCTAGCATTAGCTTATTTTTACAGTACACACACACACATATATATATATATATATATATATATATATATATATATATATATATGCTCTCTAGACGACTGGTTCTCATATTCTGTCTAAATATGTCAATCCATTCAGAATTTAGAACACAGGCCTATTTGATATTATTAAAACTTTGGCTTTTGAAGTAAATGGTATAAATGGAAACGACGGCACGAGGCATCCTGCAATTATAATTTCATGCAATTTTCCCTCTGAGCACATCTCTCTGTGGCACTTTGTGGCGACTCCATTTGAAGGGTTCTATGCAAAATGAGTGTGATTGATGCAAGCACGTGAAATTAAAATTTGTGGGAAAAAAGGGGGGAAAAATGCGAAAGCAAATCCTTCCATGTCTGAATACTATTTTTTTTTTTATGATGAGATTTTTTTTAATTCTATAGGAGAGGCATCCATCTCCAAGAACAGGCTAAGGTATCGGTTTCTACATCATTTCTTTGTGTCTTTCTTCGGAAGGCATCACAAAACTGACAAAGGTAGGTGCCAGCTCGCGCAGCTAGTTAGCATGGGCCTGGTTTTTCAGCCGCGTTAATGGTGCTGAATAGAAACATCCCCAAGTTCAGGGTCTGAGCCCCGCTATGGAAAACAGGTGCTCAGAATTGCCAAAACTTTCACTGTTTTCTCCTCGTTTAACAAAGGGTTTCTGTGATGTGTCACAAGCCCAGCGACTCTCAGGACCACAAAACGTTGTTGTCCTTTGTTTGTTTATGAAAAGAGTTCAGCTTCATTCACGCGCACATATATTTTTAAATGAAGTCAGTGCAGGTGCTCTTAAGAGACAGCACTGGGTTACACTGTTCCTTTTGGAAATAAAAAAAATAAAAATAAAGCAGCGGGCATTATTATTCCACACGAGTGTGTGCAGACCCATAAGGGTTAAGAAGCCCCCCTCCCTAAATCCCACCACCATGCCAGTACCTCATTTGCATTTGGTGCTTTTAGTTTTTTCCGAAAAGTTGGCAGCGCTCCCCATTTTCCATAATGCTAGCATTTGGGAATTGTGAGCGGAATGAAGCCGATCCAATCTCCTGACTGCGACATGAATTTTCATTAATTACAACCTTGTCAGCAAAAGCATTATCGGAGCTGAATATGAAAATGCTAATGAGCTCTCATTTACATATTTTTCTTTGTTGGAATGTCATTAATTATTACATTTTATGATGATGAATGCAGCTGTCGATGCTCTCCCATGCGTAATTAGCCATCAGAATGCGTGGATCCGATCAGCATTTATAAAATGGATTCTGCAAAAGTAAACTTTTCGGCTCTCCGTCTGACGAGAGTTTGGCTACCCGTTCACCGACGCGCCGTCCGTGCACTTAAAAACACCCTGTGTCTGTTGCTCCACATCAGGCTTAACCCCAAAACACCACACCACCGTCCCCCCCTTCCCCCCCAAAAAATCGTTATTCCAGCTTAATTAATGCCACGCTTAATTATAACACCATGATGTCAGCAGCTTTAATTAAGTATTGGCTCTGTTACAAAAAACTCCTCGCTGCAATAAAAGTCATTATGCAGATTTGTGCCAAACACTTCACTAGGATTTTTATTCCTCATTAAAAAAGCAAGCAGCATCGCACAGAAATAACACACAGTAAAAGCAGAGCCCCACACCGCAGCGCCCGCGCCACCGAAATGGACAGCGACCTGTCTCCGAGCCGACCGGCTCCAGGTTTCATTCTCCTCCCAGCCCACCCCCCATCCCTCTCTCTCTCTCTCTCTTTTTTTTTTTGAAGGGAAAAAATGACAAAATACAGTTCATCTCCCCTCAGCCGCTGGGAACAGTGTTTATAAGTAAAAAAGAAAAACAACACACGGCAGATGGGACCATTACACATGACCAAACCAATCAATCAGAGCTGAAGGACCCAGGTGCAGCGCAGCCGCGCAACAACGCACCATTTCACAGTCTGTCAGACACATACACATGGTCGTACATGAATGACCCGGCCCTGCTCCCGCGAGGCCTCATCTGGAGGGCTGCTCCGCTCCCTGCCTGCCTGGGCTGGAGCTGACGTCTTCATCAGCGCCCCGGCCCCATCCCGCTGACCCCCTTTTCCCTCTTATTTATTTATTTAGCTTTTTTTTTTTTTTTTACTAAATTACCCCCTCCCCCACTGTTTTTTTTTTTTTTTTTTTACATTAAGCAAATGATATGCAGACCGTCTTTTTATTTTTTTCTTCCTCTTTTTTTTTTTTTTTTAATAATAAAAACCCTCAGCTCGTCGCTGACAGGAACCCGATCTGGACGCTCTGGGCTTCCATAGCTGCCTGGCTGACTGTTGCTGGGTTGCAGAAGAGCCCGCCCCGCTTGTGCTGATGGGAAATGCAGGCGGCAGCAGCGGAAGACGGGAAAGGGTCCCTGTCTGAGGGCATCGGCTTTGGGGGGGGGGTGGGGGGGGGGGGGGGTGGGGGGGGATTTGGTGGGTGTTCTGTGCGGTTGGCTCACACTAGAGGTGACAGTGGGGTGAAAGAGAGGGGTACGCCTCAGCTTTAGGGTTCAGTGCCGGTTACTCTCACTCAGCAATGGGAGGCTGCTGAACTTCCTTTTCCCATGTTTTACTGCCACACCTGGCTCTCCCCAGCAGCCTATTTCACAACTCAACATTAAATAACCATTTGATAAAAGGAATTCAGCCGTCTAATTCTTACATCTAGCAACGCACTGCTATCAATGCTATCAGCTGGCACGTAATCATGTACCTCTTAATCATTTACTGTATGTCGTATGTACTTCATAATCATCCACTGTAATCATGAGTGAAAAGGCTTTCTTCTAAAAACTGTAAAACAGTGGTCTGGTGAGAGGGAACAGAATAAAATCCAAATTAAACGAACACTCTGGAGTCGCCCGAAACCAGGGCGTTGCCCGCGATATGGGCACCTGCCAAATAAATAAATAAACACCTCAGTTTTAATGAGGTTTTCTTATTTATTATTATTTTTTTTAGAAAGAGAGCTCGTGTAATTGACCCTCGTCCCCTGGGGCTACTTGGGAGCCGAGGGATGGATTCTGGAGCGAAGCCGAGGCAGGAGCATGGCGCTCACGTGACCGGGGAGGGGCTAACCGCCGAGGGGGGAGCCCTGGGACAGGTGGGTGTCAAACCCACTGGAAGACCGGGGCTCGACCTTGCGACCCCCCCCTCCCAAAGCCCGCTCCTGCAGACGGGCACCTCAGCGGGCGACAGGAGACGGGACGGGACCCTGCCGCTTCACCCCCGGGGAGGGCAGCAGTCCAGCGCCACTCCTTAATTAGGTTGGCAGAGGTGAGGGGGGGGGGGTTGGGTCTGGGGCCAGACCAGCCAGGGGTGCGAGGATGCCCGTGGTCCAGTCCCCCCGTCAATCGCAATCTGTGCTGGTGAAGGGAGGGTCACGTTTTCAGCCCGTACCCCAGGCAGGTGCGTGCTCCTAGCCTCAGCTTCTCCCACACCCCCCCAAAAGCCCCCCACCCACCCGCAAAAACTCACAACATGGGGATGTGCGCTTTGAGGACTAGCATCGCCGTAATTTGTACCCTCCCTATGCTTCCTACCATTGTGCTAGCGCCCCCCCCCCCCAAACCCCCGCCCCCGGGAGAAGCGCTAACAAACAAAGCGGTCCGCCGCTCCCCTGGAAAGGGGCCGAGGTTCGCGCCAGCCCGCTCCCTTCCAGGAGCGCCACGGGGGCGGCCCGCTTCAGCGGGACAGCGGGACCGCCGGGCTCACTTCACAAACAGGGTCCCCAGTGTTTCTCAAACAGAGCAGAAAGCCTTCCGCGTCCTCCTCCGCTCCCCATCCCCGTTAATCCCGCCCACTGCACCCCAGCCAGAGACCGCCGGTTCTGGAGAGATCCACAAAGCCACGCGCTCCAAAATGCAGCCCTTTGTCAAAGTCCAGAGGAGACCTGCGATTAAGCAGAAAAGACTCACAGTCACAGTTAACAAAGGTCCGACAAAGTAAAAGATTTTAAAAAAAAATGTAAATGTAGTCAACTGCCATAGCAACGACCCCCTCAGGGGTGCCTCCCACAGTTTAACCCCTTCAACTCATCCAACTTTACTCCCCGCACACAGAGAACAGATACCTCCGCACCATGTAAGAGACACACAGGCCTCGATGATGCCTTACTCAAAATATCATACATCAACAATGATCCACATAAGCCCAATGATACGCACAAAATGTATTGTGCTCCTCCAAAAAAAGGAAATGCTTGCTGAATTTACAGGAATTAAGCGTTAGTGTCCAAAAATGCTGGCTGTAGACAACATGAATCAGAGACCAGAAGCACTTTCTTAACTAGGCCTACAGCAGAAACTTGCTTGCAGGTACATAACCGCGGCGCGGTTCATTTGCTATGTCGGTGACAGCAAAGGGATACTTTGTTAGCGCCGCTGCACCTGCTTGGCGACCAGTTCGCTCTTATTTCTCTTACCGAACCCAGAATAGTGCCGTGTTTAATCCGGCCGGCCTGGCCCGGAGCCCTCAGCCAGACCGCCAAGAGGCCCTCGCGCACAGGAGCCTCGCTCCAGTGTCGCCCGTGGAGCGCAACACCCCAAAGTGTGCTGATTATCGTTATTAACGCGCTCCTCGCAAATCACCCCGCTCCGCCGGAACGCTTGGGCTGGAAACGGCTCGGCCGCACGGATAGCCGGCGTCCCCGTTACACTCACCCACGGCGCGCTCCCCCCCCCCACAACGGGCCGTAATTGTGAATGAAATGATTCGTTGTCAGAGGGGGTGATTCGGCGCGTAGCCGGGCCCCGGCGCAGGCGTACGGGAGCGGGCCGCTGGCTGTGTGAGCGATGCTCGGCCCGGGGGCCGGTCCTTCAGGGACACGGCCGGCGGCGGCGGAAAGCTGTTGGAGATGCGGCGGCGGGCGCGGGGCGGGCGCTGGGCGGGCGCGGCGCTGGCGACTGCACCGGCGCTGGATTAATCTGCCAGGGCCCGGGAGATGACACAAATCCCCCCGCTGATTATTTAAAGGATGTCACCCTAATCTGAAAAGTTATGTATGTGGGAATGAGAAAAGACACTCTTTACATAATTACGCCGCTCGGATGGATGGGATTTGCGGGGCGGTCTCTCTCTCCCTCTCTCCCTCTCTCTCTCTCTCTCCCTCTCTCCCTCTCTCTCTCTCTCCGTCTCTCTCTCTCCCTCTCTCCCCACGCTGCCAGGAAAACCCGATTGTCATTTGAAAATTCTCCCATCATGCCTCCCCGTCTCGCTCCCCTAATGTTATCATTAGCCGGTGGGATCGAGCGGGGGAAGGAGTAACGATCTGGCCCTTCCCGAATCGCTCTCTCTGCCTTCATTCCCCCCACGGCTCGGACCTGTTGCTCAGCTGCGGCTGGGTGAAAAGTGAGCTCTTAAAATTGAACAGAGCTCTCGAATTCACCGGCCAGGCATGTGCAGGCGCTTCTCCGTCCCCCCACTGCAAACGCGTCCCCGTTCTCACAGACGGGGACAAATAGGACAAGACAACCCGCGGCCCTCTGAGCCCGTCCTCGCTTTATTCGGCTTGTAATGTTTAAGTTTGAAAGACAAATCTCTCCAGCCGCTGCAAGAAAACCCGACAGAATCCTATTTTCAACCCTCAGCAGAAGCGTCCCTCCAAAAATAGAAACGATCACCATCAGTCATTAGATCCTTGGGTCACCAACGTGAGTTCACCAACCGTCCTCTGACCTCACAGACCAGGTACAGGCTGGAAGGGAAATTCAGCCGCACAGGAATGCTGGTTTTGAGGTGATGTGAGGCCCTAAACTCTCGAGACAGGGGCAGCACTGTCTGCTCTTTCCCTCTCTGCAGCGGACGAACATCTTTGTATCATTAACAACCTCAAAAGCATCAAACCACCATGGATCTCTGAGGCCATTTTCCATCTCTGAAACATCTGGGCTGGTAAAAAAAATAAATAAATAAATGAATAAATAAATCCCGTAGAAGGTTGTCTACTCGTACAGGTAGTAGGTAAATTCAGTAGGCCATCCATCACTCCCCGCATTTTCTCTTGTTACTTCAATGCTGTTTAAATGTAAATAAGAAATGCATTGTTCAGACATTGTTTTATGCAGATGGCCTCTTCCTTATAAGGTTACCACATTTGCATATTCTTCACTTCATTAAAAGGCCTCTGTGCGCTTGACCAAACCACCCATGGTAAATTGGTAAAATACGGCTAATCTTAGGAAACGGCTAAGCGTCCTTCCCTCCACCCACAGCGTTACTCTCTGTACAACATGTCATGTATCATTTAACAGGAGAAGCCGTGGATCTGAAATGGGAAAAGGGGCAGGAAACGTGGCTCAAAGCTAACACGTTACATTTTTCATGGCGCAAGTCAAGCCCAATTAGACTCCGGCCTTCATGTCAAAGGCAGATTATCTGTGTCAGTGGCCATTTGCTTACGGCAGGCTGTGGTGGAGTGGGCCGGGGGGGCCGGGGGGGGGGGGGGTCATGGGGGGATCGGGGTGGGTCGGGAAGGGGGTGGGGGCTGGCGTGTTTGCGGGCGACAGCGTGCTGTCGTCCCTTCCCCTGTCCCGTCAATCGACGGAACAATCATCCCAATACCAGAGGGAGGGAAGAAGTACGCAAAGGAGAGGAAAAGAGGAGGCCAGGTCAGCTGACCTTGCGTTTAAGGTGCGCCCCCGGTGCCCAGCCTCAGCTGCCCGCGGCCTCCTCGCGGCGAACGGGCGAGCGAGACGAGATAATATGCAGAAAAACAACCGCTAGATACCCATCTGCCAACATGAACCCAATTCATATGGCCATTTCCTACAAACATAAACATAAAAAGGCAGGTCATGTCTCGTTTTTAAGCCAAAGCACGTGTACGGCAGAGACCACTGCCAAGGAGGACGGCGTTTTCTAAAAACGGAGACCAGGCTACAGGCTAGGCTACTAAACCGCACTGATCAGCGATCGTTCTGGAACACGAACACAATGCAATATTAATGTTTCACATTTCCCCTCCTTCCCGACGGCAGGGGAAAGGGGGGCATTTCCTCTTTACGGGGGTCATATTCAGGCTTATTGCATGAAGGGTGAGTCGAGCCCTGGCGGAGCACGGCTGACCTCAGAGGCACTATATTCTACAGCAGCCGACCTTCTAATTCTGTGGTTTTCAACCCGAGGATATCTGATCCCATTCGTACACGTCCCCGGGTCCTCAACTGGACACAAATCAGAGTGAACCAAAACTCTGGAAGCCATCTATTTGCACCAATGATTTAATTACAGAGCACATGTGTAATTGCGGTTGACTAGTCTAACTGATGCATGGGGGGACTTCGTTGTATATACATTGCACGGTTTAGCAAGTGCAGTCGACTGCAACGCACACAGGAAGGATGTTTTTTTTTTTTTTTACATGTGCAGCTAGGGAAAATTCACTCAAAACAATCAACAAAGCAGAACACGGACAAACAAAATGCAAAGCACGTTTTGGGGGGGTTTTTGCAGTAGGAAATGGCCATACAAGACGTACCAAACCATAGACAGGGATATGGTAATATAAAAAGTTCAGAAGCACTACACTAATTAACAGACGATCGAAAAAAAAAGAATTCACCCAGGAACTTGGCCAAACCCATCACAGCTGGTGGCCAGGGTATCTGTGGGAACTCATGTTAATTAGAGAATGAATCCTCAGAGTGAAAACCAAGCCTAAGGGTGATACCTTGGAGAACACTGGCCTCCCCAAATAAGCTTTGTGTACAGACTTTAAGGACTTCAGGGCACAAAAGTACTTTCAAAATAGGATCCAACAACGAGGATTAACTTGAACTGGCTGATTCGAACAACGCAACGTTTCACCAATAACTAATCCAGTTATTGTGGAATTTGTGATGTAACTTGTACAATATGCGCAAAACTTACTATTTCTGGGCTTACTAAATTGGCAATGGAAGGCTGAGTTTCAATATCTAGAACTAAGTCTCCACTAAATATATGAATAAAAACTTATTAAGACAGATATGTTTTCAACAGAAGACAAGCCAGTAACCAGCCTGACTTCAAGGATCATCCTACAATTATTAACAAAAATGGCCTGAAAGACCAAAAAGAAGAAGAACCCAGAAACTGCTCACAATATTCTACATCCCAGAGAATACTCAAGGCAACATTCTGTTTGATTCCCCTTCAAAGCTAAAGCTTTCTCACAAGTTTTTCACATATCTAGTGAAGATAGATTTGTTCCGTATTACGTATTCAATACAGGAAATGATTTTTAAAAATATACAGATAAATGGAGTGCAAAGAACATATTGTAACAATTCAAGTGGTGAATTTGCGCAGGAAGAAATCTCTTCACTGCTCCTGGAAAAAGAGGTACACAAAGACCTTATATTTGGCCTCCAATGGTGTTGTGAAAAGGAATAATGGCACGACTATTCCAGAACGGCAGAAACTATTAATCTTTTGTCCTTGTAGTCTGACAACCCTTTCATTTTCCGCAAAGTTCTTGAAGGGATGAAGGGTATCTGGTGTCGCTTTGATAAGGAGGGGGCGATAGGAGCAGTGCCATACGAAGATAACTCTGAGAAAAAACTTACCTGCTAGCCTGGAGTTGACGTAGGGAGGGGAGATATTGTCATGTGATCCCAAGTCCCGGTTTGTCATGTGGGAGTACTGAGAGCCGTCCACGTAGTTCTGAGAGGGGTCAGAGAAGGAGAGTTACTGATGTGGAGCGCGGAAGGTGCGCATCAGACACAAATCACAGATGGAAATGCAGAACTGCCGCGCTGACATTTCCAATCAGTTCTGTTGGCCACTGAACTCGGCGCGCGAGTGCAATAACAGGATGTCAGTTCCTCTATTTACAGACATCGAGCCCCGTTTCCTGTGACAGAGACGTCTTACAAGAGTGGGCACTGAGGAAGGAGCTTCGGCACATGTCGCCTCTCTCCCAATTATAATTTCACAGCATTCTCTATTTAAATGGAGCCAAGACAATCGAGACTGATTTTTTTTAATACTCTCCGTGATGGGCACCTTTATAACAGGGTGTCGGCGATGAGGGGGAGGCCTGTGGATGTATTTCGGAGGGGGGGGGGGGGTGAGTTTATTAATATACATGGGCCATGTCCTCTCCTACAGGAGAGGTGCAAGTCTCCTGTGGACTGAGTCATCAGTGATAGTCGCAGCGGGAGCCTTCCTCCTGAATCCTCCAATGAAAACTCTCAGGGGGTCCTTTCTGAACCGTGTGTCGAAATGGCGTTTTGTCAACTTATTGTAAAAGAGAGCAAAACTACCGCTAAGAGACAGGGATTCAGGTTAGCGGAGGAACTAAACTGCTGAACAGCTACGCGCCCAATGTTTACAATGCCCCATGATGTTCAGGGCCTTTTGGAGAGCTAGCGCTAACAGAGCTTGTGTTTTTGTAAAGAGATCGTTCCACTTCAAGGCAAAGACACTGAATAATTGCTTTAACATGCGGGTCTTCTTCCGTTGAGTCGGGGGGCGCGTTTAAACAGTCGATAACTAGCTAACTAAGCGCAATCATCACACCTGTACCGGAGACGCCGGTGCCTGGACACCCTGGAAGACGTCTACATGTGCAGAACAGAAGAGCTGGGAACACGGCAAACTGTCTTCCACTTCCTAACGCCAGAAACAACAGCCACTCCTCAGACCTCACAGGGGGACTGAGACCACCTACTGACGTCCACGTGTCAATAACTTTACAATTATGCACGAGTGTGACAGAGCAAGCCAAGCCTCTAAAATGTTCATACATTCCAGGTAACAAGCTTATTAGCTCAGCAGTGGTCTGATTTCCCAACAGCTATGTGCAGTTGCACAGTTACAGTCCCATAAGTGGCACCATTATTTTTGACCCGTTTCTTTCTTCACATAGAAGTGTCTCACCTCTGCCCAGTTCAACTTCCTCAGGTTTTGGACCCACAAGGCTAGCTTGTGACTGAAATTATTTTGTTGCTCTGTCCTTATGTAAGTTTTTAACGACTTACACTTGTCTTCCATTTTTGTCCTTCATGTGTCTCATCTAATCCAGTCACGAGAGTCCCCATTGGATGACACGTACAAGACGTGCATTTGGCTTCAGTGTCACCCGGCAAGGGCTGCACAATATATCAAACTGCAATCTTTTTAACCGTAATAATAATCGGCATCATGGCTCGGATAGGTGATCTTTCTTTTTTCTTTAGCCATACCTGATGCGATAGTAAGCAAACAAGTATCAGAGTTCCCTTTCAGGGAAAAACTTCATCACTGATATCTATTTAGTGTTGATAAGACAGCCAATCACCAGCAAGGTTGTAAAGGTTCTGTGTGGTCATGTGATGTGCTTTTTCAATCACATGGAAGTTGTTTTTTCAGCACCCAATTTATAATCAGTTATGACTTTTTTCTGGAAGCTTTTCACATGGCCTCTCACACTTGGATGTTTACAACCAGACTGAAAAAAGAGAAAAAAAATGAACGATTGCCCCATGGTGGCAGTTATTCTTATTGTACTTAAAAAGATTGTGATTCACTGTATCATGCAACTTTATCACCCTGGGAGGGAAACGCTGTGTATGGTATTCTCTGTCACACACAAATATTGCAATTTCCCTCATCAAAAACCACAAAACAATTGTAATATTATTCAGATCTGAGCCAACATTACTGGACCCCACAGGACTGCATACAATTCCATCATGCCTTTTAGACGCCATCCTTAGTGAACATCTAAGCTAAGAGCAAAAACTGAAAGCCAGGACTTGGGAACTATATGCACTTTACAAAACACTACTATCATGGACAACTACATTTTAACTGAAAGGAATTACCAATTCAATAGCCAACTTTCTTAATTCACAAACCCACAAACCACACTCAGCTCAACTACATGAAAATGTGTGCAGTTTATGCTACAATACTGTCTGTTCAAGCAGCTAACAATGCAGTATTTGTTTATGGAGGGAGAGGGTTTAAGCTATGATAATCAATGAAATTTAAAATTCAATCCAATGTTTTAAACACACTTTATCCAAATACCATTGGTGACCCAAAAAAAAAACCGTTGCCAATTATTTGTTCAGCCCATGTTGCAACCATTTTAGTTGCTGTGTGGTGCCATAAATCTCTATTTAAAAAATCAATCCTGTGCATCATAGACATAATATCAAACATCATTGGGTGTAAAAAATAAATAAAAACTTCAAAGGAAAAAAAAGTTGGCACAAGACAGTGGCAATTGTATTTTTCTAATTACATTTACAGACCAGGACAGATACTCCTGAAGCAGGATCTTGCCATCATGGAAGGATGTTGTAATGATGTCATGAGATAAAGTAGTTCTGATTGGTCCTCACCTTTGAAGTGCGGCTTCCGTTTCCCCAAGACCCAGAGCTGGCTCTGTCTTCAAGATCTGAAGACGCAAAAAATAAATAAAATAAATAAACTTTAATCATTCTTCCTCCACTGACCGTATTTTACATCCAAAATATAAAAATATTTTATTTTCATATTTTGGATGTACCCTGAAACATGCATAAATGCAATCATCAATGGCAAGATAGTACACCGTTAGTCCTGTTTTGTATTTTACATACATTTAAATTGCTTCGCCTCCCAAAATGAGAAAATGAATTTATTGTATTATACTGAATGCCCATGCACACAACCTTTCATTATAAAGCAATGCTCTTTTATTAAATAACATTGTTTATACATATTTAATCCTTCTAACTCAGAGCTGGGATTAAATAGCCTGTGTGTTTCTAACAAGAGAGTGGTGAGAAATGCAACCCTGAACCTTTTATAAATGAAAATGCATCCACTGGTTATGCATCGAGCATTAACGTTCCTGAATCAACCAGCAGTGCCAGTTTTTTTCTCTCTCTCTCTTTTTTTCTACACGCTTCAACAGAACTGCCAGTCTTGTTAGTGTGGCTTCCTGGCCACACCCCCTTATTTACCGTCACTCGCACACACAGAGACACCCACACACTCCCACACTCAAACCGAGGGCCTGATTTCAGTTGTTTCGTTTTTTTTCTTTTTTCTCCCCCCTTCTTCACTTTGCAAATCGCACTTCAAAGAAACCTCTTTCAAGTCGGTGTATGGAGGGAGAATTGCATTCATTTTTGACTCATTTGCTGTGTGGGCTAATCTAAATGCATTGAACTTGCGCTGAGAGCACAAGCAAACTGATCAGCTCTGTTACAAAAGAGCTCGCCGACCAGCCAAGGCCAGCCCACTCCTGGCTGCCGCCGCGGAATCAGAGCTCGGGCCGGCGAAAGCGCCGCTCACCTGGCGCGGCTTTGTGAGCGGCGCGAGAACGGGGACGGACGGACGCGTGCAGACGCACTACAACACGTATCCCAAACACTGGCTTAAGGAGCTCTGCACGGGGGGCAGAGATCTGAATGGACGCCTCATTAATGACAAACGCCAAGGTGCCCCCCCCCCTGCCCCCCCTTCCGGCCACCATTGCAGCTTTTCAATCACGGGGGAAAACAGACGTCGATAACTCACTGTCATGTCGGTAACCGCATTGGCAGGCTCTTGGCAACAGCGGACGTGCTGACTTCGCGAACGCGATGGGCGCGTGTGATCCAGAATCACGCACGGCGCCCAGCCTCTCACCACTCCGCTTAACACACATGTACGCACACAACGTATCAGTATCAGCTGGCATCCCAGCGCACGTCGCGCGCCGCGAGACGCCAGGTAAGATCTGATGGATGTCTCCCGCCAGCTGTCTGCTGGGATCCCGGGGATCCGGCCGCAGCCCCTCTCCCGCTCCCAAGCCAACATCTCCTGTAATTTATTACCCAGAACTGCACACTTCTTATCAGCGCCTGCCCACATGGAAGTCTTCTTCCAACACCTTTCCAAAACACAGGGCTCCGACAGCACCTGCATTCCTGTGGACGAGAGCCAGCCACCAAATAAATCGCGGTAAATCTCCCACTCTTCCCACCCATCTGAAGCTCCTCGTCCTCGTCCGTACCTCTACTGCAAGTCTTTGGGCTGATTTTGGGGAATTCCATTTTTCACTTCACAGTGGTAATGGTGAAGAGCATGAGTGATATTGAAAACACGCAGAACTAAACTTGATGTTTTCATTATGAAAAGCACTATTTCTCGGTTGACATCTATTTTCATCGAGGTATTGGCATTTCCCTGACCTGTTTATATGAAAACATTGTATGACGTTTTTCTTTTCGATTGGCACAGGTTTTTGGCTTTGCATGTCATCTGTCTGAAAAGCTCATTCTGCCCTCACTGAACCCAAAAAAAATGCACTGCAATAAAATTATAACCCACAATTACGGATTAAATTGGTCAAAGATCATAATCTTTCTAATGCACTTCCCATTATGCAAACTTGTGAAACATTAATTGTCAAACAAACTTTGGTGCACAGAACCAATTTGTATGAAGTAATAAATATTTCTTCCGGGAATTATGGGACTGAAATACTACTTTTAGTGATTCAGAGCAGATTACTGTGTTTGTAACAACACAAACATAAGGGGCAGATACACGTGTAAACATGGCAGCTAACAAAATGTTGTTCAACACGCTATTTTTTGTCATGTGAATAATCTCACATTTTAAAGTAATGAGGGGTTTGAAAACACACACTGAAAATCCTTATACTGCTGTTGAGTTAACCTGTAAGTGTTTGTACTTGTAATTTACTGTAAACCAGACCATTCTCCAGTACTCCATTTGTGCTTTTGCTTGAATGTCAAAACATTCAAGTGAAACATAGTAATATGCCACAAAACCAGCGCCAACTTATTAAGGATAAAAGCCTGAAGATGTGAATGTTTTCACTGTTCTCAGGCAACCTTTTCAAAAACACCTGTGTGCACCGAGACAGGATATATATTTATTTTTGTTGCCGGAATTAAAAGAAAAAGGAAACTGTTGGCAAAGCAGTGAATACTTTTGTGCTTGCTATTCTGTCTCAATCAAGCCCTTATCAAACATGGACTCCAAATCCCAGGACAGCAAGTTTATCTTAACACTCTAGTTGTAGTCCAGATCATACAACCCACACGGTAGTCTACCTCAGCGTTTTGGTTCAGTCTGGGTTCCGGCTCTAAGATTTGAGGCCATCCTCACACATCACACAGATTTTCCTGGTCACCTCTGGTTCTCATCCTGGCTCCTTCACTCTTCAAGCAACATTAAATGAGGATTAATAAAAAGAACTTAAATCAAGCTCACTAAAAACCCTGCCAAAGCAAACGTTGGGGCTGGCAAGGCAGGAAGAAAATCATAAATCCTACGAAATCATAATTCAAGGTTTTTAGACTTTAGGCAAATATTTACATCGCGTTCTCACTATTCTTGGCTCCTCCGGTTCCTGTTTTATTAACGATATTCAGATGTGGTGCTAATAATTCCAAACACACATTCGGCATATTAAACACGCTGTTACAGGCGCACCGGTAGGGCCTCCTCACGGGCTCCCAGTGTTAACCACTGCCTGTAGAGACCCAACGAAGCCCCGAGGTTGCGTAGCGTGTTGTGGCTAAGCCCGTCATAAAAGCAGCACAGAACCTCTGCCCTGCATCCATCAGGGGCTAATCAAGTTACACTGACAGACAAGACCATTTCTTTCACACAGATGAAATTAAACCAGGTTGACAAAAAGCAGAGACGTATTAATATCGTTATCTCGTCTGTTATAGGAAAACAGGCTTGTACCTATTTATATATTTTTTTCTTCCTCCACACGCCTCCTCCTCCTCCTCCTCCTCCCCTTGCTTTTCGAGGCAGAGAGATAGGGCGCAGTGTGCGTGTGTCAGGCGGGGTTGATGAGATAACTCCGGAGCTCGCGCTGGACCATGGCGAAGCCCATCAGGACATGACAGTTTTTTAACGGCGGCTGTTTTTCTGTGCCGCGTTCCCCCTCTTTTTTCCCTCCTTAAGCGCACCCGTGTCGCCGCGTGCGTTTGCCAGGATCCGTCAGGCTTCTGGTCGGCTAAATGACGGCGAGCGCTCCGCATCGTTTAACTAACGTTTCCGTCGGAGCAGCGGAGAGCCTTGTCATTAATCTAAATGCGATCCCTTCAGTCTAAAAAACCCTGGCGTTGCTACTAATTTCACGTGTGTTGTTTCCCCGCCATTTCTCTCTCTCTCTCTCTCTCTCTCTCACACTCTCTCTGTCTCTCTCTCACACACACACTCACTCTCTCTTTCTCTTTCTCACACTCTGTCTCTCTCGCTCACACACACACACACTCTTTCACTCTCTCTTTCTCTCTCTCTCACACACACACACTCTCTCTCACTCTCTCTGTCTCTCTCGCTCACACACACACACACACACTCTTTCTCTCACTCTCTCTTTCTCACTCTCTCTTTCTCTCTCACACTCACTCTCCCTCTCTAAACTGCTTGGCACAGAGAGCGCTCCGTTATTCTTAATGACGGCGGTGGTAATAAGTGGGTTTGGATGGCGCTAGCGAGAGTTAGCGCACAGTGGCACCTTTGTGACAGGTGAGTGTGAGAGCACCTGTCCTCGCTCAGGCCCTCAGGCCCGGCTCTCTAATTAACCCGGGCCTCTCATCGATCCCACCTGCCGTCACTCCCCACATCCACCGGCCACTACAGGAGCTCCTTTTGTGGGCTAATATCACTTATAAAGGGCCCCGCACTGGGGCCACCCATGCTGGGTGCTGAGATTAGAGAGACGAGCCTCTCCCAGGGGACACGCCAGCCCAGCTCTTCCCTTCACACGCCGCTCCCTCAGCAGGGCACTCTTCCACGTGCAGATGGAAGCGCATGATTATATTTTACGGGAATTTTTGGGCTTGGGCAGACTCGGTTGTCTGCGGGTTCAATAAACGGACCGTCACGCTGAAGGGAAAATGGCTCCTGCCAGGCCTGGTTGAGCGGCAGTCAGTGGAAATGAAAGACTAATGCATTTCACATTTCTATTAACAACTTGATATTTGCATCACATGTTCTCAAGTTATTATTAGACGAACCACATCCACGATCCAACTGAACCACTGGAGCAGGAAGAGAACCAGAATCATCCATCTCATTCTGTATACTGGCATGACCGAGTTCCACCCTATTCAATGGTCCAACAATCCAATCACAATGTCAACAGTCAATAATAATAATATTTGTGCATGTGTGGCTGAAAAACAGCAAAATATTATCTATGATATATGATTAATACAGCATAGCCACAACTTATTTGCAGAACTACAGTACCACAGCACTCTAGAAATCTGATACTGAAGTTCATTTAAATGCAAAACAAGGTTATTTCTGAAAATATTGGGCAATCCCTGACACTGAACAATGAAGAATGAAGTCATGGACCATATTCAGGGGTCAGGGGTCATCAATCAAAATGTATGCCTGGCCTGAGAATCAGTAGCAAGGTCATTCATAAAGTACAGCTTAAATAACAACTTGGGCATTGATATAGGCTGTTATTAATAGCGATGACCACATTGCAATATTTGTGAAATATGTAGCTACTCCAACATGGCTCCATTTTAATATTGGTGATGGTTAAACATTAGCAGTTGTTTGGATTTGAATGGCACAGCTGGCTTTATATGCTCCTGATAAAATGTATTTGCTACTTTGTTTGCGTGCTCGTGTTTATTAGCCATCCGTCTACCCAAGGAGTTACACAGCAATTCACAGTAATAACATAAATATATGAACGGGAGTCATCTCACCGTACTAATCCTCACAACTCATTGGGCGCTGCTTTTCATTGCTGAAGATTAACGGTGAAATACAACGCCTGCATTCACATTCGCAATGAATGTCACTACATGGAATTACTCGCCGCTTTTATGCCAACACTCCGAGGTGCAACTGGCTATGCACGAGTTTCAGAGCTCATGCTCATTTGCCATTAATGAACAAAAAATTCTTATGAATGTGGCCTCCAAAACTGAGTGGGTCCTTGATTCTTAAAAACATTGATCTCAACGGCAATGGCACTGATGACATGATGATTCTCAACCGCTACGTCATAAGCTCCCACCAATACTGTACCCGCCACGACGGGGCAGTAACAGGAAGTGCTGAGGCTCTACTGTGAGGGCCTTTCCCACGTGTGAGCCGTACGCTCCCTCCTGCGGGGCACAGTCCGGCCCCCCGGCTCACCGTGGCAGAGGGGGAGACTGGACACCCCCAGGGCTCTCCCTGTCCTCCTGCCCGCTGGGCGTGTGGACTGGAGATAAGACCGGGACGGTACCCGGGTCTTACGCTGGGACAGGACCCAGAACCGCACCGCGCGTCACAGAAGGGGGGGGGGGGGGCAAGCCCGGTTCCGCTCCTCTGCCGTGGTTGCCGTGGTTACCGCAGCAACAGACGAGCAAGGCTTGTCACGCGTCTTCTTTTAATGGATGAGAGCACTTGTCGGTCGCACCGCTTCGTAAAGCCCTGCCACCGAAACGTTTCTGCTAACGCTTCCCTTTCTGTCACTGTCCACCGTCACCCTGACAATGTAGGTACAGGCTAAGAGGTCGGCCATTTAAAAACCCCTGCCAATGAAACCAGTAAAAACATCCTTTTTGTTGTCGTGTGGTAAAATCATGCAGACCACGCAATTCTATTTATACATTTATGTATTCTATTTATAGACGGACCTCAATGTCGTCAGATATTCACCCATATCCGCTTCAATTTAAACATCGGCCTTCTCTTTCCCGGGTTTCAAACCGCAATACCCACAAGGCCGAGCGACAGCCAGCCACATCGCAGCACGCCGCTCTAACCACCGCGTGGCAATGTCCACTGTGCAGGCGCTCTTCCCCGCCATGTTCAGCTTTGAGAGGAGCTCTGTGCTGGTAACAGGTGCACCGGCGGCTCCCGGGGCCCCTCCCTCCCCCGCTGCAGGAGCACCAGATGTCTCCAGCTGTTTTGCAGCTTGTTCAGAGGAGAAGGGGAGCCCAGCAGGCACGGCGGCGCTCTCTCCCAGGCAACGGCGGGTCTGAGCGCGAGGCCGCTTTCCCCCGGCGAAGGCGGGCGGTGAAAGGGTTAACGGGAAGCGCGCTGATTACAGGGAAACCGCGCGCGGACGGCGCCGGAGAACCAGGGCCGCGGCGGGGGAGAACCCGCGCGGGTCATCAACGGGAGGCGCGGCGCAAACGGGGCTCCGCAGCGGCTGTCACTGATCACTTCCTGGCTGAACACGAGGCCAAAGCCGAATCGATCGCGAATCGATGGGCAGAGACCGCCCATCGTCCTTTCCGGCCAATCAGGTCACAGCAGTGTCACCACTGCGCCAGATAAATCACCCAACAAGTAATCTATGGTAAAAGTGAATGTGTTTTTTATCCTTGCTTTGGGCTTAAAAGGAAAATGATTCTGCTTAAAAAAAAAACTACCAGCCATACACATTGTGTACAACTATGGACAACATACAGGCCTATGTGATGTCTGCCAAGATAAAGTTTAAGTACTTGTGGAGGAAACAGTGGAACAAACAATACACAATATGGCATTATTGTCTTTACATGAGAAATGTACAGAACCGCGGAGTGCCGCTTGAGAATAAACAGTATGCAAACCTCACTATTTAAAGGCCAACAGATACTAGCTTGGATTAGCATACCTATTTGCGTTTCAAATAGTTTAAAAACAGTCTGGCAGGCGCAAAACTACTGCCACCTAACTGCCTTTCAAATATACTTAATTTGTAAAGCTAAAATGATTTTCTATAACACTAAATACAACTAGAGATGATAAAGATTAGCATACATAGGCACTTATAAAACTTAAAAGATAAAAGTTATGCATTTATGCAGAGATGCATTTAAACTTGTCCTTTCGATGGGTTTAACCACATCTGAACCAACTCCCCACAAAAAGAAACTACTCCTGATTCACCACAGACTGGCAGACTTTTTACTTGGGCTTACTGCAAACTCATTATTCTAACTCATGTGAGATGTTTTTTCCAACACAGCAAAGCAGCCACACTGACTATTTATAGAAGGAGAGAGTAGTTTAACGTCCAAAGTAGTTTACTTCTCCCCACACACTATAGCAAGTGTATGAAGCGAGTGGTTCATGTGAAGAAGTAACACTTGCGCACGCTTGTGCTGTAATGTTTGCTGTGACTTCTGATGCTCATGATACATCTGCCCCATGGAGTGTGTGTGCGTGCGTACGTGTGAGTGTGTGCGCGCGACTGGTATCTGTGTGCGCGTGAGTGTGGTGTATGTGCGTGCATGCGAGTGTGTGTGTGTGTGCATGGCGGGGGGGGGGGGGGGGGGGGAGGGCTAGGGTGAGACAAACTGAAAATGTAAATGTAGGGTCTCCATGCCAGTCCTCAGCCCTGACAGTGTGATGAAAGGCGATCTGCGAACCAATCCAACCCCGGAGCGCCAGGTGCTTTCATCCGCCGCGCCGTTCGCTTAGCCAACGCCGCCGTGTAGCATCGCGCTATTATTAATTACACAGAAAAGTGCTTCTTTCATAGCTATAAATAACCGCGCGCGGGCCCCAGGATTAAACGCACCGTTGACCCGCTCCGAGACACAGGTGCTTTATCAAAAAGAGAGCATGTGCAGCGGAGCACCGGAATGCAGCTCCCTGTCTGGAAACGTCCCGCGGAAAGCGTGACAGACAGACCCCGCTTTATTCCCCGGGAGAAGGGAGGAGAGGGGAGGAGGAGGAGGAGGAGGAGGAGAAGCGGGGGATACGAGCGGACGGCGAGCGCGGAGGGACGGGCCGGGGCTCAGGGGGACGGAGCTCCGCGGCTCCTCGCCGGCTGCAGAGTCACGCCGGCCGGCAGGGACAGAGGGGACGCCGCTCCGGCTGGGCCCGAGGGTTTACAGCCGAGCAGGGAGAGACAGAGACGGACGAGGGCCTGACTGATGAACGGGCTGAAGTAACACAATTAACCCTTTGTCTCATTTCCCCTCCGTCTACCTCTGGGGTGGACGGTGATCGTATTAGCGGTTACCAACGTGATTTTTGCATATCGTAACGTCTTGCCGCCAAACGACAGCTCGTGCTGGCCTATACCCCCAGATACTGAATTCACAGAGGGCCAATTCCCAACTATCCTCAATATATTTACCAGTTTTACATATATAGTCATGTCAAGAACGGGGAAAAAATTGTATAAATATGCTCTTTATCTGGGAAATATCATTTGTACTTGTCCACCAAAACATTAAAAACCATTGCTGGTTGAAGCATAGCGCATTATTCAAACGCAGTTATACGCTTCAAACGCTATTCATAGCCATACTTCAGAACAAGTCCTGTTTTCTCTTATGTAATGAGACATTAACGGGCCTGTAAAAGCTCCTGTTGAAAAGAGGAGGGATGAAGTCTCGTGGCAGAAACGCGCTCCGGTGAAGGACTAGTAAATCACGACGTTGGGCGCAGCCACAGGCCTCCTAAAAAAAAACCCTGCGGCCCTCCCCAGCACAGACGGACCCCCTTAACACGTCTGAGGAGGGGAGAGAGAACTCTAATCAAACATCAGCCGGGCTCTCCCTTAAGCTTCTGCTGGATGAAGGACTCGGAAACAACGAGGAAAAAAACCCTTTATGGGATTAACTGTCATCAGTCCAGGTTTTACAACGTAGTTTTACCCACAATACTTCAGCACAGTTCCCCACCAGTCCTCCATGTATCAAAAAAGCAAACAATACCACAGGTACAATGACGTCCTAAATCAACATGGTGGCGCATAGGCCTGCACGCACTACAGCCAGACAGAAGCACCAGTTCAGATGCCAATGTCAGCTTGACCCCGAGTAAACCTTTTACACCTTTCCATATTGCACTCCGGGGTGGCGGTTCTGTCAGACTAGCAGACAGAGGCGCACAAGGCTACCTGCTTCAGAGATGGCATGGAATCTGTTGTGACTTGCCAGCTTAGCATTTTTGTGGCCAAAGAGGGAGGCAGGTGCTCGGTGTGAGCGTGCTTTTTTTTCCACGCTGTTGCTCCGTATGAAATGGCATGCAAAGAGGGGGAAAAAAGACCCTGCAGAAGAACAGAAGACGGGGGCAGAGGAACTGGGTTCAGTTTTCTGCTGGCTTGACGAGCACAATAGAAGCAGGACATGCCTCACTTCCTTGAGCCCGTCATTAGGGTCTTACAGGAGATGTTTATGAAGGCCCTTCCTTCTCTCTGCCTTCCACCATTTCCTCATTTCCTGGGACTAGTCCCATCCTGTTGATGTCCGTGTGGCAGGGGTCTGTTTTGAATTTGCTTCCCCTGTTTGTGACCCCTGACCCCGCCCCTCTGCCTCCCTCTCCCTCTTGCTCGCTCTCTCTCTCCCTCTCCCTCTCCCTCTAGCCCTCTCCCTCTCTCTCAAACACACACAGAGGGTGGACTGTATGTGCTGCGGTGTTCACTAAACAAAAAAAAAATTGAGCCACACAGCAGAAACTTTTGTTTTATTTTAGGGAGAATACTTTTGTGCCGTCCCCTGCTTAAAAATTTAAAAATGAATTACTTCTGTGCTTAGCTAATGTTTTTATCCAAGCCAAAGATCCAGGAATATGGCAACCATTTTAAAAATGATCCATTCATTCAGCAGGATTACTTCCTGAGGTACTTTAGGTAAAGCACCGATTACAAGGCTACAGTAGCACAGCCCCATATGGTATCCACACCATAGAAATAAGTGAATTTGCATGCCAAATTCATTTGTCACTCAACAAATCCGGCAAAACACCTTGCAGTAGTATTTATTTGCAGCTTCGGAAAGCGACTGCACAGTGCACAGGCTAGTCCTTGCCTTTTTTTAAAAGGAGGAATAGATGGAGTTTGTATGAGAAAGTCCTTGGTACTACCGAGGGGGGTGGGGGGAATGATAATAAGACAACAATGGTGTGCTTGTTTTTTTCCCCCCTCTCTTCCTAGCACAAGGGGGACGTCAGCATTAGAAGGGCATGATGTTCTTCTCACAGGGCCATTCATTTGCTTTTTCAGTCTTGATTAAACACGTTCTCTGACCAGGGAATTTACGCAGATGATAAATTATTTATCGCCATCTTTTATTTCTTCAGCTGCAAACTATCGGGGGGGGGGGGGTGGGGGTGTGGGGGGGGGGGGGGTGGGAGTGGAATAATTCCAACAGGTGTTATCCTTTCTCCATTTAAAAGCTACCCGCCAACTCCACAACAGAAGCTGTAAGCACAGTTGCCTCAGAAATAGCTCAAACTTTAATTGAGTCTTGAAAAAAGAAAAGGCACTTCTTATAGCCATCCGTCTTGGATAGCTAGCCAGTGTGTATCGTGTGCTGGTTTCTTACTGTTGGACAACGGTTGCTGTGAATAAAACAGAGGCTGTATGGAGGACCGAGCTTATCTTTTCCCCTAGAAAAAGATGACCTCTTATCATCACAGTTCATCAGCTACAACTAACAGCGAGCACTCTGGGTACAGAGGTCTACCAATATCGCAGGCCTGCTGCGCTGATGGTGCTGCTCTGCAGTGGGTCTGCTGCAGAACTTCAGTGGGGACACACACTTTCTTACCCTCCCACACACACAAATAATGAACTAATGTAAACAAATAGACAATTTAAAGTTCCTGAGCATCTACAACTTAAAAATGTATTATTTTCGAAAGGCTACTATGAGCTAAGACAGAAACGTATATATAATAATAATAATAATAATAACAGTAATAATAATGATAACAATAATAATAATAAGATGGTTTTAATAAGCGCTTTTCATACACCCAATGCATTGAACAGAATGAAAAGGTACACACAACTGTCAAAGAAACATAATCAAAAAAGCTATGAAAAGCACTGAAAAAAAAAGCCACAGAAACCATAAAATCAAAGGCATGAATACACATAGCATAACAATAACGCCATGAAATCAAGACTAAAGCTAAAATAGCAGACTATAGTTCAAGTTTTTAAAAAACTAACATGAACATGTTTTAAAAATCATAAAAACACAAGTTAGGTTAAGTACGTACACACAGCGAAAACTCAACTTATCTCAAAAATTCAACTCAATATTCACTGTAAAAACAATCCAAACACAGATTTTGTTCACATGTAATACACCACACATAGTTTGTGTTAGGACGGCATAAATAACTGATCAGGTACATTTTTTTTACATTTTCCATCAGGTGAAAAGCCAAAGCATTTCAGAGAAGTGAAAGGGAAAGGTGTTGTTTGATGTGCAAATTAAGCCGGCTGATTTGGCCCAAGACAGATCCCCGTGGAATGGGTGTGAACTGACCATGAGCGACACCAACGCTATTTGATTATTATTCAAATAACCTTCAAGTGACATCATTCACCACCTCGGCTCGTCCCTACCGGCTGCCATGTTCACGTACGGAAGAAAGAGACTGCACATCGCATTCTAACTTTACCTCCCAGCTGTCTATACAGGCGCTTTCCCTTCCAAATAACGCTCTGATAACTGATAAACGGCTATTTAAAGATGAGGCCTTCCAAATAATGCACTGATAACTGATAAACGGTCATTTAAAGAAGAGGAAGAGAAGCTAATGATGTGATTAGTCAATCGCAGCTATTCAAATAGCCTACATCTCAAATTTCATCAGCAAAATTGTAGCATGTAGCAGTCACTACTAAATCTAATATTTTTTTTACCCACACTAACTTAGCTTACAACACTTAAAAATGTTAATTTTACAGTGTTGAAAAATGTAAAATATTGAAGCTGACATTCAACATTTGCTCAAGTCTGACTAGGAGAAGTGCTTTTTTATTCACAGTAGTCTGAACCGGTTATTCCTCATTCTGACTGGTGACAAGTATATACACATACTTTGATGCCAGGGAAACCATTACCTTCTTTCATTTCAATTACATGACATTGCTTACTTGAAGGGGGAATAATATTAAGAAAAATTACAAATACATGTCAGTAAAACACACACACGACTAGTGTCACCAAGTTGCCGACGGGGGCCACGTCTGATGAAAGTCTTGGCAACTCAGCACAATTTGCACCCTCTTCCGCGAAAAAATCGAGACAAACTGTCAGCGTTAAAATTGCTGTTAACTGTCGCAACTCTAGCATCTCAGCTCACATCTAATGGCTTTGAAGGTGTCTGTTGGGAAAATTAGTTCTTAATATTATTAACATATCAGATCTTTGAGAAGAGGAAGATGTGAAAAAAAGAAAGAAGGAATCTATATCCATTATGTGTATTACACCTATTCACTTGCCTGTTATAATTCATGACAAGACCCAGTTAACATGATCTATATTCATAGGATATCACACTGTTTGCAGTCACACCTAGACTCTACTCGTACAGGAAAAATATTACTTTCATGCAGAGCAAGGACTGACAAATTAAATGATTTAAAATATTTTAACATTACATATAAAATACTAAGACGGCACTGCTATTTGATAGCGTCCTTATTCAGTGAGTCACATAGCTTAAATTCAAGATGTTCAGTACATACCCATACGAGGGTATAACAGTAGTGCAACACTCAACACCAAAGACTGAAAGGAGAGTGGTTCCCTAACTTATAATGTGGCACCCCATTATTTAATTAGGGTAAGATTTTATTTATCTTAATTAATTCATTGTAATGAAGAAAAGCAAAACACAGGGTTCCATTTCAGCAGTTCTATGCAAATCTAAGCCATGTTTTCAAACCATTACCAAGCTACATCACCCTCACAAACGGTAGCAGCACAAAATGTACGCATAAACCCTAAACTGTTCCATGTTTTGTATTCCTATATTTTAGATGGTTTGTAGGACATGAGCAAGTCACGTATTAATATTTCATTTAACATGATTTTCCCTAAACATTTAACAATGCCTGCAGCTACATTTCTCATATTTAGCATGCAACCTCGGGGCTACCGAAATCTGGCATTCAGCGACATCTCTTAATTATTTAATTCTCAGAAAAATAGCACATCATGATGAAAAAACACAATTAATATGAGGCTGAGCCTGGAACTCAGAGACTAAGAAGGTGTATCGCTTTTCAAAATACTTTAACACCCTCAGAGGTCTGGAGAACAGCAAGAAGAAGCAGACACCTCTCCCAACACACCTGAACATGAGATGCTCACCGCCATGTTCTTAGAACAAGATTAGGGAAACCACCGACCCGTCTCAAAACGTCTCGCAAGGCCCTATCAGCGAAAGGATCTGCTCGTGGGAACAGCGAAAAGAACTGCGCGCACACACATCAGGGAAACCCTACCAAACAATACGCCTCTGCTCGTTTACGGAACCCGTCGTAGCTCCCTCCCGCACCTGTTACCGCCGGAGGAAGCCCATCTCTACACACGCGCCAGCTACCCGTCGCTAGCGGTCGCTTTGATTCTGCCCAGGTTCACACCCGCTCCGCCACCAGGCAGTTGCTGGGCTGGAGTTGCAAGCGCTGTGGCCCCAATTCAGAGGCCAAGGTGAACCGCCGCTGCACCCATTTAAATACTGATGAATACCAGCAAAGATCCTCACAATGTACCAAAACCTTCAGAGAGAGAAGTCTTTTCCACAGTTAGTCTTTGAGTCAGGCTCTCCTTAAGGAAAGTTCTCCCAGAACACGCATCTAAATCATTTGGACCGTCACGGGTTGAATATCCTTCTCTTATAAGGTCAGCCATACTGCATTTAACATACGACTCTACATTGTTCCAGCATTTTGTATCATACTTCTCCACACCTAAAGAGACATGAACATCTACATTCAGACCTCGGGAATGGCTAAGGTTACAGCAAGTGTTAAACGGGCTTAATAAGAGAAGACATGTTTCCACCCAGGGAAGAAGCCACCGCTGACTTCCTCACACCACGTCTCCCGGCCTCGCGGGGAAGGCACCAGAGTAAAAGAGGGTGAAATAATGAGCCTTCCCCTAATGACATCAAACTCTGGAAGCAGCGGCACGCTCGCTCGTTCTCTCTCTCTCTCTCTCTCTCTCTCTCGGCTCCCCCGCCCTGCCACCTGGCTCTGGCTGCGCCGAGGGGGGGGGGGGGGGGGGAGACAGGGGGGACAGGAGGGGGACGGGAAGGGGGGGAGAGGTGGCACAGCTAGCATGTGGCTGTAGAAACAACAGCACTCACTATACCTGCACTGCGATAACAGAATCCAACCTGCCACTTCTGCCCCATGCTAAGAGAAGCAGTTTCCTCTGGTAATTATAGCGTGAGCTTTCAGGGCAAGGAGAGGTACTAGCTTAGTGAAAAAAAATGGTCCCTCCAAAAGGGTCTAGCTTCCTGTTATTTGAACATATCACGCAGCTAAAATTAGAACATCTGGAGCCTGAAAACTTTTAACGAGCCACGAGCCCCGATTTTTTACACAATACTTTTTTTTTTGTTGCACTTTCTGACTTTTTTTTTTTTTTGGTTGTTTGTTTTTACCCCTTTTGTTCAAGAGCACATTAAAGGAGAAAAATAAATAACAGATTGGAGAGCTAATGGTGCTCTAAATGAAGGAAAAAAAGTGAAAAGCAGAAAAAAAATCAACTTCAGATATATGAAGGAAAAAAACTATTAGCAAGTTCAAACACGGCTTACTTGAATGAACGGCTTTCAATTTTAAAGAAAGGACTACAGATGCCAGTCCAAAAAGGCAGATTATGGATATTAAGGAGGCTTTTTCTACGGTGAAGAATAAGCGCTGGAGAGATTCTTTTGACAATGTTCATCATTCAGATATACTCATGTGAAGCTTTGCCAACTATGGCTTAGATCTACGAGCACAATCACAACACATTAAAAACATTCTGAACATGTGGGTTTCAAAAAAAAAGAACAAAACTCTAAAACAATGCTCGCTTAACACAGATGAAGGCTTGGTTAGCGCTACATTGAAATGCTCCTTTTTTTCTATGGAACGCCAACACCCCCATAAACGTTTCTTTTTGTAGTCCAGAGACATTAAACCCAGACCATGGATGTCAGGGTACTGTTTCAGATATGCACTAATCAGTTTAGCGAAACAGTGCAGGTCCAATTGAGAGGCTTTTCCAGTATAAACTCACAATAGGGAGATTGGGATTTTTTCAACAAATTCCAACATGAGAAAATACATAATAATGTCATCAAATGACAACATACAGCAAACAGTACCACACAAAAAGGAAGCTCTTTGGTTCAACAATTCACTAAGTAACTACTGTTTAAATAAATGCTTATTTAACCAAGCTGTCACATCGTCAAAATGACAACGGGTACATTCTCAGGTATTGAATAAAATTATTCACTTAAGTTTTCAGCTGACCACTCTTGCGCACATTACTATAGGTGCATTCCATATCTATTCAAAAATAGTAAACAGACGTTAATACTGACAATATTATAAATCAATATGTATTTATTTATATCATTTCTACTAATATGGCTACTAGACAGAACTGCTCAGGAGGGACCGTGCATACAATCCAAAATCTAACAGTAATAATCTAACCAAACACATCAGGAAAGGGAAGCGTGCTCCTAAAAACTTGCACCTAATTTGTGCCTGTGTAGTTGGTGTACTCGTGTATTTAAACTTCACGTTTAAGCTTTGGCAGCTGATGTGTGCACTTAAAAATCACCAAACAATTTAGAGGAGTAAATAAGCTTTGAGAATTGTACCTGACATCTGTTATTAATTAGCAAGCAAATGAAACAGCCCTGTACATTTCTTTTTTTTCTTCTGCTGATATAACTAATCCCCCCAGTCCTAGGAAATAAAGCAGGCGCTCGGGCTTTGAAGATTCCAGAGGCCTTCCTACCTGCTTTTGTTGGCACGCCGCGCTGAAATGAAGCCTTGTCACAACATTGGCAGATAAATAACGTTATCACAATGCCCACTATTTCTCACAGAGGGCCCAGCGCTTTTCCCAAGACACTGTTTGCATATCTAAGATGGAGCTCAGCCTGGGCACAACTGTCCTACGACACATGGGAAACCAGGTGAAAAGGACACGTTCTGGACCTATAAATTTGGCAGACTGACTGAAGGGTTGGGTTGTGAAAATTCGAAAGGAAGACTGTGGTTCATCAGCTCATAAAAATAATACATTTAGCAAAGTGCCAATTTGAGCAAAGCAAACATCCAAACATGAAATTACTTTGACTCCAGGTTTCTCCTTTTAACTAGCAGAATGAAACATGTAGATCTGTCACAAGATGTTTTAATTATTTAGACCAACAGCAAAATTGCTAGAAGCATTAAAATTTTATAACCTTTGTGTGTGTGAGTGTGTGTCTGTGTGGTTGCTTCTTTTCAACTGTAGCATAAAGCCTGTAGATCTGTCAGAATAAGTCTTCATGAAGCATCTGACAAATGAAACAATGTCTTAATGCTATAGCCTGTATAAAATAACAAAATCAGCTAACTTAAAATACACTATGTAGCCTATTTGTTTTGTTCTGTTTCCATCTACTAGTACTTGCAGAAAGAAAAACTAACTTTCACTCAGTCACAATCCCTTCCAGAAGATGTAGACAGAACCCATGTTTCACTTGGTCAGTGGCTCTCATTCAGAGAATAAGCATAATGAGCTCTGTATGACAGGAGTACAGCAGTAATAACAGCAGTTTTGAGAGTGCTGGATGTGGAGCAAATAACAGCTGAGATAAAAGCTTGAATCCCTGATTCACTCTAGGGGTTCTAGGCTATAAACATCACCTAGTGTAACATGAGGATAGAAAATGGGACAAAAAAGCAAAATACTGATTTCTACAAATCCCAGAAGCTAAAATCTCTGACAATATACATGCTCTGCGAGTTTCTTTTCAACCTACATCTGTCCAGTTTGTTACGTTCGAAACGATGTCATTTTGTGAAATTTCTGTGCTCGTTCCAGATTTTCTAGCTTGCCTTGCATAAGGTGCACCATATGGCATAAGAGAATGTGGGTAATCAGGAGCTTGGTGTTCCGCAGTAACATGCAAAGAGAAGCATAAACAATAGGGCAAAGCAAGCAATCTACGTCCTCTCCTTCACGTTCCTTCATATACAACCTTTAAAAGTCTAATATTATCAAGTGCAAACATGGCAATACAGCAAAATGCATGGCAAGCTTGTACACACACCATGACATATCAATACCAACCTTCAAACACGCAATGAAAAAAATAAAGTTACCTTCTGTCTGCGGATTTTAAGATGGAACAGTACACAGCTCCTCTGAACTGTCCATAACTGTACGGAAATTAATAAAAACATGTATGTTTGTGCAAGTCCAAGCAACAATTTTCTTTTTCATTTTTTGGGGGGGAGGGGGGCGATATGAAAAAGATCACAGACCAACTAAAAATAGAAGCCACCATAATATGCCTTGCACCTGCAACGGAAGAGATGTTTGTCATGTACAAAAAAGTACTTGTATGTTTCCTGTGAGACGACAGAAGTGAAAGTTCAGAGCCATTGATGTCTGAGGTGATCTCCATGGAAACAGTGGTCGTCCACTCACAGTAGCCCTGCGGCTAATTTATTTTGCCGCTTGGGCCAGTTAACCAACGGCAGAATAAGATGAGACTGACATGTGGTTATGTGTCAGTCTCTCCTATTTTATTTAAACAACACAGTTTCACAGTAGACCATCTTGAGGCCTTCGCTTACATGCTCTGGTCTTTGAAGAGCAGTTCTCAAGGCTACAAAGGGTTCATGGGAAGACAGGAAAGGGAACCATTTCTGTTTGACTGTACCTCATGAATGAGACAAAATTCAAGAATGCATGCAAACACAAAAACTGCATTCACTGGATTTAGGAACTATGTCCTCTCATCTTCTACAAAGCCAACGAGGGAGTGGCAACAGAATAAGTAGTTATATAAATGGCATTCTTTCAGAAAGAAAGGTGCCCTCGGGCTAACGGAAAAGAAGAAAAAAAATGAGACGCACCAGAAAGCAAGAAAAACACTGGAGCTGCCAGAAATACTACATAGGCGCTGTGCTGCATGGGACAGTTTGAAGTGCCGTCCCCGACCTCAACCCCTGTAATGAACACGGCTAATCCTAAACTGACAGGAAGAGCCTTCACAAGAAAGACAAGCCGCACATCTGGAAGAATAAGGCAAGGCACTTGTAAAGGGGAGACCTTAAGCGCTAGAAAATTGGAGGGCAATTTGCAAGGCCCTGCAGAGGTAGAAAAACCTGGTTCGATGGCATTAAAATGTATATTGGCCTAAGTGAGCCTTAATGCACCTGAACTCATGTTTAAACAAATTATATGGCATTGGTGATTATGTCTTAGTGGACACCCTTATCTACTGCAACTTACAGCTGCATACTGGAGGAACAGAGGTGACGCATGTCGTGTGAAGGGGTGACGTTGGTTCTGACCCCATGACCATGAGCTTTGAGTCTGGAGCTCCAACCACCACACCACATATCGCCCTAAGGGATCTAAATGGACACATATTCCCAGTAACCAGGATGTTATTCATTAAAAAGCCCTAAAATTTCTGAAGGATCGTGCCAGTCGAGGCAGAGGGAGGCCTACCCCAGGCCACACCTGTTAGCGCACATAGCTCTCAGTAACAGGCCTGCTGAGAAAGCCTGAGACCAGCCCCATTCCCAGACTTCAGAAGGGGGAGGTTCGAACACAGACGCACACAACCAGCCAACAATTCCCCTTCACAAGCCTCGGCACGATCACAGCCCTGAATCACTCGCAACTTCAAAGCCCGACTTTGATGACCAATTCCAACTGCCCTTAAGACGAGGCCATTCAAGTCGGCTTCCAAACGAGTTTATTTACTTTATATTTAGGGTCACCAATTTCAAGGGTAGCTGTGGATGTGACTCAGCTAAAAGTCCCTCAAGTTTGGGAGTGTGTTTCATTCCAAAACCAGCCGGTAATCCTTCAGTCGGGCCGTAACTGCTGACAGAGATGAAATCATTAATTCATTTGAAGCGTCCACTCAAAAACATGCACTTTGGCATTATTTGAACTGAGAAATGGAACAGAGAAAGCCCCGTTGAAAAAAATAAATAAACTTTTGACAGAAATGCAGAACTGGGGCTTTTCCTGTGATGTATAATAACAGGTAAAATCCAAAAGGAAAATCTCACTGGTAAGCACGAAGGAAAAGCCCTCGGAGGTTTAGGCCCACAAGCAAAACTGCTTATTTTCCAAAGCGCCTTGTTTCAGGGAGAGCCATTTTGTCTACAGAGGAAGCAACAAACCCCAGTTGGCATTTCACAGAATTCATAAAGTGAACTGTGCTGTTTATCTGCTGTGGTGTCAATGTGAGATATTAAGACTGCTGGAGAGCTAACGGTGTAGGACATCCTGAAGAACATAATTCCAGGATACAGTAGCATTAGTGTTAATTATAACAGCACAACACAAAAAGACAGAACCGCCGTGCTCCTCCACCCTCATTTGAAGTGAGCCTAACAGGACTTGAAACTAATGTTCTTGAGTGTTTACCTTACCAAATTATTTAGTGTCTGGTAGTGGCAGGAGGCAGCCAATTCCACAATGCATTTACATTTTCAAATGACAGTAAACCTTAGGGAAGGCTCGTCATTTGATGTCTGCGTCAAACCTTGCCATGTACCAAAAAAAAAAAAAAAAAACTCAAAGCATCTTGGTAAACTTTCAAGGCCTTCTCCAGCTGAGCAGATAAAGATGTGAATTATGGGAGGAAAAGACATTTTTTTCCTGAACTTGTGAACACCTGCTTTGTTTTGACCTTGAGTGAGAAGCCAGATAAGCATATTCGGACATCTCCGTTTCCCACACTGTTTTTGTTCAGTCTACGCCGCTTAAGAGTTTGCTCATTTGAGCTGAAACCAAGAACACAGCGTAGCAGTATTCTGCTGACACTGAACCCAAATGCTGCACATGGGCTGGAAGTAAGGCGTTGCCTGGCAAACAAAGCTGCAAACTATTTCACATTTTCCTAATTACACCTTAACATTTTAATGCATTCAAATATACTTTTCCACCTCACCAACATAACAAATTCAACAAATGTATGGTGCAAAAAAAACATCTTTCCAAAGATTTGTCATTTACAAATATTCACCATTCTCAGAGTTGATATTTTTTATACAGGCCATTGGCAGCAGTTACAGTTACAGAATCATCTCGGGTATGTCTGTATGAGCTATTTAGATTCTGGAATTTTTGCCTGTTCCTCCATGCAAATTTGCTCAAGCATTGCCAAGTTAAACTGAGAGCATCAGCAGACAGAAATTTCCAGGTCAAGCCACATATTTTCAATGGGATATAAGTCTGGGTCTTGGCTGAGTCATTCCAGAATGCTGACCTTGTTTTTAAGCTATGCCTTTGTAGTTTGTGAATGAACTGCAAACTCTAGTGGACTGAAACAGGTCATCGGCAAGGGATTCTACAGTATGCATTTTGTTGCTCCATCTTGCTCTTGAAGGCAACAAGGTTCCCAGTCCCTTCTGCTCAATACCAAACAGTGTACTCTGCTTCCAAACTACATAGTTCCACTGTAGTCTCATCAGACCACAAGATCTTCTTCTAGATGGTCGCAGAGCCTGTATCATGAATTCTGGCAAACTCCAGGGGTGACTTAACGCTGGTCTTTTTTCACAAGTGGCTTCCCTCTCTCCCAAAGAGGCTAAATCTGATGTGCTGAAGACACTGCTGATCTTTGGGCAGTTTCTCCCATTTCAGCCAATGAGCTCTGCAACTCTGTCAGTGCTGTAACCGGCCTCTCAGACACTTCAATGGGTCACTAGCAACTGCCCCTCTTGTCCGGTTCATCAGTTTGATAGGACAGCCTGGTCTTGCAAGTGTTTGGGTTGTGCCGTACAATGGACATCTAGGAACATTCAGAGCCTTGCAAATCTATTTATGACCATCTCCAACTTGTTGTCTTATAACCCTCCTGTCGGTCTCAGGGTCAAAAATGAATTAAGAGCACTGAAAACCCCTGAAATGTAGTTTTTTCATCATAAAATTTGATGACTTTTCACATTACCATTAGAAAAAGCTAAACATTGCTTTATTGATTTAAAAAAAAAAATATATATATATATATATATATATTTTTTTTTTTTTTTTTTAAGTGGCAAGATTGACTTACAAGTCATTTTTTTTAAAACCCTGCGGTTATGAAATCAGAAGTCATAATCAAAGGTAAGCACCATCTACTAAAGCAAAAAATTAAAAATGACGATGAGTGATTTATAGTAAGAACCAGTGGTGTAGACAGAAGAAATACAGTCTCCTTCGACTGTTGAGTAGGAAAACAGTTATTCACCAATTTATTGATGAGTTACAGCTTGTTTCTACATTAGAAATATAGATTCAAGGTTCAAAATTCAATGACGAGGCTTTATCTCAGGGGGTCCAGTGAGGGTGGGTCATTTTTGACCTTGTGGACACTGTGCATGCATAATTATTAAGACAACAGGAGGGTTAAGAACATCTCAAAGTTCCACGGGCAGTTCTGCGGTCTTCAGGACAACATGACTGATCTGATTCGGCTGTTTCAGTTGAGACCTCACAAAGTCACTGATATTTATTCTGCAATCAGGAAATTTTGGATTCAAAATCAAGATAGGTGGACATATGTAGTGTGATGTTTCAAGAGAACGGAATACGACTGGCCCAATTTACATTATTAATACAAAGGCTTATCAATTAGGCCCAAGTCATTTTCAAGTCTAGTTATTTTAATTCCAAATGCTTTATTTATATTTTACATTCTAGAGAGTTACTCATGTATAAGTAGAAAAAAAAATTAGGCATTTTTAATTTGGCTTTGCAAACACAGCAAAAAGAGAAACAATCAACTTTCTGCTAGGAAATATTAATTTACAATTGTGAGGGAGAATTACTTTTCAGAGAATGATGGTGCCCTTCATCCAAAGGACACGACAGTCTATTAGGGGTAGGTCCAAGATTCCACAGTGTTCTCCACACAAAGCCACACAAAGCACCCGATTTCAAAGACTACCGATGCACATGCCAGTAAAAGCTGGCAATAGCCTCACCGCGGCATTGTGAACACGTCACATATAGCTGCTAATATCGTCAGCATACAGACATTCTCAATTGTGTTAGTAGATGGCATAGGACTGACACCGTTTTGTCACCATATTCTTGGTTTAGGATACCCAGAGTGAGAAAGTGCTAACAAGTTATCAGTCTGCAAGGGTGCTACAGCACTCATTTACTTGTGCTGTTATCATAACAGGATGCAAAACCCTCGGCACACAAAGGGCTGGATTTTTCTCTCGATGCATAAACCTGGAAAAATGACACGAGACAAGTCCTATTCTCTGAAAGGGTTAAAGTGGAGCCAAACAAGCTCTTCTGAAAGGGTCTCTGTGTTGCTGTTCTCAGTTCTGCACAAATTGTATCAAATGTCTTTCACTAACTACATTAGAAAGCAATTACAGCTTAATGGCTGTCTAAATCCATTATCAACATTCATCTAACCTTTAAATATTTAAAGATAATACCTATTTAATTTGTGAAATTTAATGGACTGCCAGGCAGAGTGCATGTCTATTTAGCGTTAGCGTTTTTGTTTTCAGTAGACCCCACTCTCCACAGCTCGCTCTCTCTCTCTCTCCCACGTCACCCTTTCGTTCACTTGCTCTTCCCTCCTGTCTCTCTCTCTCTCTTTCTCTCTCTCTCTCCCTCTTCCTCCCTCCCCCCAATGCCGCTCTCTCCCTCTCACTCTTGGCACTCTCTCTCTCTTTCTCCTCCGCGTGTGTCTCTCTCTGTCGCTTTCTCCCCCCATGTCTCCCTCTCTTTCATCAGAGAGCGCTGGTGCTGCCCTCGACGGGAACATGCTCATTCAAGTTGAACTGAGGCTGTTAAAAAGCCTGCAATAACAAACTACAGGAAGCACTTACAATTCCAAATGCAGTGCACTACACTGGCAATTTATGTTTGCTGGCCTCTTTTGACATAATAACATTTGTTTTATGGGCAAAGTCGTCTGGGAGGGCAGGCTCTCCGGTCCACGCTGTGTAAAGCTCACTGTGGTGAGGAGCTCCTGTTCGAAATAGCGCGCGTGACATTGGGCTCACCTCAAAGGAAGCACAGGACCCTCCCTTCCTGTACACTGTGACCACATAGCGGCCTGCTTCCAAAGGCTTCGCCACCGTACTGTATGTACAACAAACAAAAGAACGGTCTGGCAGTGACAAATGCGTCAGGGTTCCAAAAAAACGACTATTTTAGCCTTCAGGCAGGTCGTCAAGCTAAAAACACACAAAGAAAGCGGTGATTTCGTAGCACAGAAAGCGGAATGAATAACGTATTTCCATAAAACGGTGAAATACTGTGTATAAAAAACACCCAGAAGGTAAGGCTATAACAGTGAGATTTCATTTCAAGTTTCCAGGTCATCAACTCAAATCACACAACAGGATGGAAGAGAGGGACCTCACTGCTGTTGACCAAAGCTTATGATTTGACATGTGTTCACATGCTTTCAATTTAATATTCTACCATACATAATATTTATTCTGAATACATAATATTTCTGGCACATTAATATAATTAATAGCATGCATCTATTTGAATATTTTGCATTTCATTACAACTGGTAAAAATGCAGCCTACTGTAAATGTGCATTTACATGCATACAATTAAAAATTTGTTTAAAAAAAAAAGAGTTGACAGATTTGTTAAATAATGACATTAATTTTCATTTATTTTATAAAATTGTGATATCTTTACTTTCATTAAATATGTGAATGCACATGTTCCTAATGTACTGTAACTGTGAAGATGGGGAGGTAAGCTAAGTAATACATGGTGAAGACTGTATCACATAATTGCATTTGCTAATTTTAGATTCTGTCACTACATTTAAGTTTATGTTATGGTAGCATTAAAAGCAATATAAACATACTAATCATCAGCAGTAAGTACAAAATAATTTCTAGTTTGCCAATTTACACTTTTGACAACTTGCCTTTTATTGAGATGGCCCTGTGCCTTCTGCAAACTCAGAAGGCAATTGGGAATCAAACCAACAGTTTGTGAAGTAAAATTAAATATAGGCCTAATTCATTCCACGTGTAGCATGAACACTGCCGCAAGTCAATTAAAGCAAACGGCATAGCCTCCATCAATACTAACCACACTAAGGCAACACTTAAACAGGTATGTCTTATGTTCCAATATGGGAATTCATTTTCAGTGGCAAATCTGTGAAAAAAGCTTCTTTGACACATCTCTTCATCAAGAATTCTCAGCATGAAAAACCTCTTGTTCACACATTCAAAAGAAACGTATGCTGAAGCACTAATCCGGTCGACAATTCCAAGCAGATTCAAGATATTTTTATAATAAAACTGGGCTAAACCAAATTGTTTTTCACTCAGCAAACCTTAAGACACCTCACTGCGCAGGTTATCATGAATAAATATACGGTGGCATGTATGGCAATATAACAAGAGAATAAATAATATGCCTGCTTTTGCTATAATAGCCACGTAAATACGTAAATATGGTGACAGATGATCTTCCTATCAACCACTTAGGGACGGGGAACACACATGATGTGTTGGATTTCATACATCCCGTACAAACAGATGCCTGTGAACACTTCTGGGCTGTAAACACACAGCACAAACACCGCACGTTTTTATTCCAGCATGTTAATACCATTAAACAAGCAGCACAAGCCGTGGGCTGGGAAAGGGCTGCGTGATGGCTGCCTATGAAGTATGTTTACGGATTCGTATCAATAGGAAATGTTGAGGTGGGAGCTAGACTGGCGGTTGAACAGAACAAGCCGTAATGTGCTGCTGTCGCTGACCCTAAACTCTCACACGGCGCAAGGCTCTTGTTGCGGAAGCAGAATATATCAAGCGCCTTCAAAAGATATAACACCGTGCCTCATGCTTAACAGTGACCATGCACGTGTCTTTCCCCCGATGGCGCTGAGCTTTCCAACTCAGGAAACCGGGTTCGTTCTCATTAGGTTCCCCTTTGTGTAGATCCAGCTCGGAGCGCCGGAACCCGTCGCAAACAACGCACACAAGACACGCAACAAGCCCGCACAAGAAACACCCAGCGCCGCGCGCCAAGACACGGCCCCGAACGCAAACAGCGGCGCACAACAGCGATCGCTCACCAGCCGAAAAAGCCCAACCTCAGAGGAGAAAGGGACACCACGGCCACAACAAAGACAGACCACACGTCAGCGCTTCCGCGCCGAGACCCCCCGGCTGCGCGGGCGCGCGCTCCGCACCACTCCTCTAAGGCCGGCGGAAGGGACCGGCCCGGTTTCCGCCCAGTAATGGCCGCGCTGAGAGAACAAGGCCGTCCGTCCGTCCGTCCGTGCGTCCCTCCGTCCGGGCCGGGCTCATTGTGTTTGGCACTTCCAGCCCTCTCTCTCTCTCTCTCTCTCTCTCTCTCTCTGGGAGCAAGCCTCAGCTGCTCGAGGAGAGGGGCACCAAATGAGCAAAAACAAACAGCCTTCATCTTCGTGTTTTTAAGGGAATATCAAAACATGAGCGCAAGTGAGAAAGCAATTGCCTGGGAAAACAGGTAAACATTTCCTGCATGTTAATTTGCGCCAGTTTAACAACGTGAAAACAATTTATACTGTTAAAAAATCTTCTATGAACTGCAAATGAGGCTCTGAGCATTATAAAGCAGCAATGCAGCTTGTTCACAGTTGTATTTTTTTTTTTTTTTAAGCGCGAAAGATGGTTAATTCTGCCACCCTTAAGAGAATGCAACCACACTCTCTAAATCATTCTGAGGACGTTTCAGCGAAAGGCACTTGATAAGAGCAGCGCGTTTGGGGAGCTGTGTTTTCGCCGTCCGTTACATATTGGGCCCATCAAAGAAATATGCGCGCGGCGGCGGCACAATAATCGCAGCGCAATTAGTCACCTGTGCACCTGTTTCCACGGACACCCAGGATGTGACAGGGGATCCGTAGGACCCTACAAATCACGACTGCGGGGAAATAAATGAAGCGGGCGGAAAGCACGGCACACCGCGGCACCTGAAGGCCCGCAAAGCCAGATGGGACGCTCTCATCGCCAGCGTCCGACATGACACTCGACTGGAAACAGGCGGTTTCAGCGAGAGAGCAGAGGGAGGCTCGCACCCCCAAAGACCGCCTCGCTGCCCTTAATTCATTTCACATGTGCATGCATGCAATTCTCCCATATACGTTAGAAATCATGAATGGGCGTGCTGTGGAAGATCTAGACCCCCCCCCAAACACTGAAAACCTGTGCAACTTCTTAAGACTTTTCTGGACCTATGACAGGCTGAGTGATCTATACCAATGCTATTCCAGAAGGCTTTGCAGAAAAATTTGAAGAGGTCAGAAGTCACATATTCTCACAGTGAGCAACTCAGTAACCAGTGGAATCCACAGATACCTTTTCCAGAAAGTTCTGCCCTTTATACACTTCTTACACACATTAAAGTCAAGAATAAAAATAACCAGGCCAAAGATATATATATATATATATATATATATATATATATATAGATATAGATATAGATATATAGTCAATAAAATTCAGCTGACACTGACATAGCAGGCTCAATGCAAAGGGTCAATTCAATCATACAACAACCGATTTCCAAAAAAGTAATTCCAGTGGTCATATCACTTTACAGATGTTTATTTTATGCAGCGCCATTTCAGCAAGCCTCCAAATTCGGTCTGGCTGCATTGTAATGAATAAAAGCAAAAACTTTGTTTTTAATTCAGCGAATGCATGCGAGCCATTTGTCAATGGAAACAGGACAGAAGAAACGCTCCCCCCTGGTCCTGCTACAGCACGCAACTCCAGGGAACAAGTTTACACTGAGCAGGTCCCATCGTTCTGTTTTTCACATTAGCCATGCGTTCCCTCCCGCCATCCAATCACAGCCTTCCGAGCCAGAGGAAGCCAGGGGGGCCCCACGATTCATTGCTGCTGTTTAAAAAAAAAAGAAAAAAAAGAGCAAGACCCCACCCAGACAGTGCATGGCTGGAACTACACAGACTAAATGGCGGGTTTGTTTTATTACTCGATGCTGAACACCTGCAAAACTAAAAAAAAAAAAAAAAATGCCCGTGCTGTTCCTATATTGGGGCCAGACAAAAGCCTTTCATGTGAGAACCGTTCTGTGGGAATGGCTTCGCTGAAGCTCTGGTTACATTCCACTGTCCCACTCTGCACTGCCAAATGACTGGAAGTCCACACACACACACACACATATACACATGCACTCACACACACACACGCACACACACACACACACGCACGCATGTGCGCACACACACACACAAACACAAACACACACAAATACGCACATGTGCACACGTGCACACACACACACACACCTTGAGGTAAACTTTATGTGTTCAGGACAAATCGCTAAACACACATAGACTGCACACATGCTCAAACTGCCTTGTGCACCAACACAATGACTGAACACCAAAAAGGAAAGCAACATGCACCCTGCTCCAAACATGGGTCTGGCAGTGTTTTGGAATAGCTCTTGTGTATTTGCTGATAGTAACAATGTGTTCAGCCACAAAGGTCAGAAGTCACACCTCACTTTTTCTTTCAGCCACATTAAGGCAAATTATTGTCATTAGGGCAGCTGCAGTTTTGGCTTGTAGACTGTAAGTTGCATAGCTATTAAGGTTTAGACTTAGTGGCGATAGTTAGCACAAGTTTGCTATTTTTATAATCATAATTATATGCTGTTCTACTTATATTACCACGTCTCTAAGTCTGGTATCGAAAACGGAATCAAGCCATTGTTTTCAAAGCATTAAAAAAACAAAGATCACCACTTCTCTCATCTAATTCTCTAGCCGTTGATGCCTTGAAGGTAACCTCCGGTCACGCTCTTAAAATATGAACCTTCAACCTTTTTCTTTTAATGAAGAAGGTACTTCCTATTGAAGATCACAATAATGACAGATAAGTACTTTGCATGCCCAACCGTGCACTTTCCCTGGGTTTGCCCAATTCTTCTCAGTCTCCTTCATAGGTTTTTGAATAGTGAAGTGATATACAGCCTAATTCCACCGACAACCAACACAAACAACTCAGTCTTCCACTTCTGTTCTGAAGGACAATACTGGCTGTGAAATAAAGGCGCTTTTCACTCTCAACAAACAAGCCTGAAGAAACTGGTTAGCCTCAGCATCACCTGCTATTCCTTCTGTAAAACACTGAAGCAATTTGCTTTCTTTCAAAACAGTTTAAAACTCAAATTGGTGGCTTGGCCGATTTTACACATGATGCCTTTTAACACATAAAGCAAAGAGAAAACTTCATAAATGCATATTTATTGGATAATTTAAGCTGTAATTGCTTCAAGCTGTTGGGAGATGCACGTAAAGCACACAGTAGCTGGAAAAAAAACTAATTAGTGGGGAAAAAAACTCACAGCTACATCTTTAGCTCGGCCTAACAGAAAAAATCCAAACTAAAGAATGGATTTCCTTCGCATCGAAACAAAAGCAAACAACATGAAAAATAAGGAAAGAATGCGGAAAGACGCGGGCACATCGCACGGACAGAGGGCAAGAGGAAGCCGGTCTGCCACAGGAGCGATGTTCCAAGTCCTGACGGAGAGGAGCGTGGGGGGAAAAGATCAGCGCAGCATCGCACACAAAGGTGCCGGAGACGGAGCCAGACGTCGACTTGCCGACGAGCGGCGGGAGAAAAAGCAGCGCGCGGGTTTGTCCGCCAGGCCCCGGGGCCCCCTCGCCGTTGCGGGGAGTCTGACAGGCAGTCGCCCCGGGTGACCGTCCGCTGGCGAACGCGCACGCCGGGTCATTCGTCTGACATCACACAGCGCGCTTTGTGCGCTAGCGACCGGTTTAGGAAAAAATGCGTACGAAGACTGCGCTCCACGCATCTGATTTTACCAGAACGGGAAACACCTTCCATGTGTCTGTCTCCTACCCCGGCCCAGACAGAGCAGAGCGAAGGGGAAAAAAGCAGGGCCAAAGGTTCTGAAAGCAGAGCACACACCTTCTTCCACAGAGATCAGCGCTACCATTCCCTTCAGATGACTGTGAAAAATGGCCCCAAACACAACTCACAAGCACGCACACACGAACACACATACACACGAACGCACACATACACACAAACACACGCACGCACTCGCACACACACACACACACGCAGAAGCAGACATGCATTGGTCCATCCTCAGCAGCCCTTGTTTTAAATCTTATCTGTGAATTCGACTCTTTATTTTTTTCCCTCAGACACAGAAAATGTCTGCAGATAAATATCTGCCACCAGATGATCACATTGCTGAAGCACCTCAGGTATTAATTGTTAGCTGCCATTTTAGGGGAGGCAGGATTTGAGATTCACCAAGGGTAGTTTGCAGGTATTTGTGGCTCACCTCCCCCCCCCAACCCCAATCCCATATTTACCACCTGGTTGCCTTTTTATTATTACCATGTCACAATTTTCACACCAATATCTGAAACACGCTGAAAAATCTTTCATAATTGACCAAATTGGAGGGGGGGGAGAACAGCGGCCAATTAAAATGTGTAAAAAGAAGAAGGGGACCACCTCCTTGAAACCCTCCCACGTCCCGTCCCCCCCCCCAACCCCCCAACCCCCCCAAAAAAAAGCCTGTTCTATTCCCCTCCCCTCTCCCCCTCGCCACTACCCCATTAACTCTTCGCTTCCTGGCTCGTGTCTGGAGCAGATGGCTCTAGGGGTGTTCCAGCAGATTTACGGGCAGGGAGGCGGGAGTGTTTTCCAGCCCGGGCCCAGTGCACCTGGGCCACAGGAACAGCCAGAGGTACGTGAAGCGAAAAACAAAGAGCCGGCGCCGGGCAGGCAGTGCAGCGCCGTGCCCCTCTGTGCCCAATCTGGGCTAGACCCGGGCGAAGGCTGCCTCTGCCACGCTGCCTCCGCGCCGTTTCGTCCGTTTGGAGACTGCCGCACCGTTTCCCTGGGAAAATGCTGAAGAGTCCATTTTGAGGGAGCATTTTTACACTGTTCTATTTCAAACGGCATTGTGCGCCCTGAATCCAGCGCCCCATCTCTTTCATAAAACGAGGACATCGGTTTATATTCTGTGTCGAACCCCACACTGTGGGTTACTGCGTTCACTTTGTTTGTCCTCTGTGGAATACATACAAAAGCGACAGTAAAGCTGTCATTTAAAAAAATAATAAAATTGCATTGTGGGTAAAATTTGTCTAGGTCATCTATTTCTTTATGAATTTCAGCGCATCCAACAAAGTGTTGGAAATGACCAACCGTGAAAAAAGTCCAGTTTGCAAAAACCACGTCTGATGTAATAAATTTACCCCAATACTGCACAAACTGCCTGCTCACAAAATAAACAAAAAAAAACAGAAGAAGGAGAGTGGTAAATTATAAAAATCATAAGCTCACACTGCTTAAATAATTCCTCATCTGTCATCAGATCAAGCAGTGATAAACATGGTATGAATCCTAAACTGGACCCTACAAAATGAATAATACAATGTATTTGGCCTTTGATAAATAACCTGCTTGTTTGTGTCAGTTTTGCTTTACCAAAAGCTGCCATCGTTAAGATACTCTGTCATCTTAAACTCCTGTATTTCAATTCGCTCAAGCTGGCAGTTGATAAACAGACGACTACTCCTTTCTTCTTTTGCACATCCCACATAAAAGACATTTAGACCTTAATTCACTTCAAATCTATAGCCCAGCAGACAATGTTCAGAGCATTCACAACAGAA